>NC_066365.1:0-300000 GCF_013377495.2 Cygnus atratus
GCATTGGGACAATAAAGGGTCTCCATTTCTTGACTATCTTGGAGTCTGTGTCGTCATTCCCTTCACCTCAGGGTGTGCTTTTCTCTTGTCTCTGCGGGTGCCTAGTGCAGTCTTGGACGGGGAAATCCCCGTGTCACGGAGCAGTGAGGGAAGGTGAGAGTGTTGTCAGCGAGGTCATCCCTTATCGGAAGCAAAGGGAAAGACATTCAGGTGCTTCCCTCTGAGGGTCTGAGGTGAGGCTGTTTGGGCCAGAGGAGTGGTGTGGCAGGTGGTTGCTTGCAAGCACAGTGGTCATTTTGTCCTTTTGTGTTGCCAGGTGGCATGGGTGATGCTGTCTACTCCTTTTGAGCTTGGATCTAATTTCCAGGTACAGAGGCAAGTGGACTGCTGTTTTAAAAGGATAAAATGAAATATGGAGTCACTTCTGTTGTTGAGGGATGGGTGCTAATGCTGGCAGCTGAATGTTTATCTTCTGTGTTTTTCTTTGTTCAGGCGGAAACGCAGTGTGCGATACGGAATGTCATGACCCGAGCTGCCTCTGGAGTGACCTGGTGGGCGATGAAGAGATGCAGCAGTTGCTTTTGGGGTGCGGTTGTCACTGCAGTTACTTTACTACATCAAATAGAGTAAAATTCCAGTTTGCCTTTTCGAGGTGCTGTAAGTGGCTAAAGAGACCAGATGGAAGCATCTGCTCTGTGGGGTAGGTAAGCTGCTGAGGTAAAGGAGGGGATGAGAGTAACTGACCTACGGGTGCTGTGGCTTTTGCTGCTGTGGTTGCTTTCTCTTCTGTTTATCAGGTGCCACAGGCAAGGTGGACTGTGATAGTCTTTAGAATCGGAGCAAAGCAGGTCACTTGAATGCTGCCTGGTTCCTGAGAAAGGGGTTGTAGAGGAGAGAAGCTTTCAATATTGAAAGCTTCTCTCCTCTACAACCCCTTTCTCAGGAACCAGGCAGCATTCAAGTGACCTGCTTTGCTCCGATTCTAAAGACTATCACAGTCCACCTTGCCTGTGGCACCTGATAAACAGAAGAGAAAGCAACCACAGCAGCAAAAGCCACAGCACCCGTAGGTCAGTTACTCTCATCCCCTCCTTTACCTCAGCAGCTTACCTACCCCACAGAGCAGATGCTTCCATCTGGTCTCTTTAGCCACTTACAGCACCTCGAAAAGGCAAACTGGAATTTTACTCTATTTGATGTAGTAAAGTAACTGCAGTGACAACCGCACCCCAAAAGCAACTGCTGCATCTCTTCATCGCCCACCAGAGTCACTCCAGAGGCAGCTCGGGTCATGACATTCCGTATCGCACACTGCGTTTCCGCCTGAACAAAGAAAAACACAGAAGATAAACATTCAGCTGCCAGCATTAGCACCCATCCCTCAACAACAGAAGTGACTCCATATTTCATTTTATCCTTTTAAAACAGCAGTCCACTTGCCTCTGTACCTGGAAATTAGATCCAAGCTCAAAAGGAGTAGACAGCATCACCCATGCCACCTGGCAACACAAAAGGACAAAATGACCACTGTGCTTGCAAGCAACCACCTGCCACACCACTCCTCTGGCCCAAACAGCCTCACCTCAGACCCTCAGAGGGAAGCACCTGAACTGTCTTTCCCTTTGCTTCCGATAAGGGATGACCTCGCTGACAACACTCTCACCTTCCCTCACTGCTCCGTGACATGGGGATTTCCCTGTCCAAGACTGCACTAGGCACCCGCAGAGACAAGAGAAAAGCACACCCTGAGGTGAAGGGAATGACGACACAGACTCCAAGATAGTCGAGAAATGGAGACCCTTTATTGTCCCAATGCCAGATCTTATATAGTTTTTCTGAGCCCCTACACACGCTGCACATGGCTGGCAAACAGTTACAGACTTCTGATTGATGCATTCCTTTTGATCACAGCATAGCCTCTATAGGCCCGTCCGAGCCTAACAACTCCTCCTTATTGGTTCCCACTTTCTCTTCTTCTAGCCTGGTTACCACTCTATGCCTCTGAGTAACCTTCTTCTTAACCCTTAGTGCATCACCATATCATTCAGCTCCAGTTTGTCACCGAACGGTGACATAATTCCCCCTTTTTTGTTTCTACAAGGGGAATTGTGTGCAACGAACAATTAATCATTTTTTTTTGCAATCATTGCAGCAGGCATGGTGTAACTATTATAATTGCAACAAACGCGATAAACAAAATAATCATTATCTTTTACTGTCTCAAGTACTTAAATTTGTTGCTACAGGACTACCACATCAAGCAAGGAAAGGACAGCCCTTTTGTTTAGGGCTGAGGCTGTTCAGCAAGGTCACATAATTTGAGACTGCCGAAATACTTCAGCAATCCTTTGGTCCCAGTAGCTGTAAAACAGCCAAGTAGAAAGAAACTTCCCTCCTAAAAAAAGTGTGTGGGGAAAGGGGGGAGAGAATTGTCACCAGAAGAGTGTCTTTTAAACACTATCTGCTACACACCACAAAAGTCTTTGTTATAAAATACACCTTTTCATACAAAAGACATCTTGCAAAACCATTTGATTGCCCCACGATGCTGAACGTTTGTGTGAGCCTCTCTTCTTTTCTAAATATTATTCAGCCCAGGCACTTTCAGTCTGAGTGGCTTTGTCTCTCATACATGGAACAGCTTGGCCATGATTATCACGAGGCCACTGTCCAGCAAGATAGGGAGCAGCAAGTGTGTCCAACGAGGAAGTCCGGTGAATAATACTGGAAGGGCTTGATGAAGGTGGTCTTAACTTGTCAGCTCTGCAGTCCGGCGAGCCAGGGCTCTTCCTCTCCAGTGAGCTCCTGCCTTGCTCCGGGGACTGCCACTGGTGCCGGACCCTGCCCACCGCCATGGCGCTGCCCTCCGGCAGTGGGGAGGAGCAAGGTGAGGGCCCGCAGCCCAGCAGCGTTTGTATCCCCACTTGATGCTGCCTCCCACACTTTCTCCCCCCTTGTTCCCAAGTCTTTACATCGAACACAGCTGAGACCGTCAAGGGGACCCCTTGTTTTTGCAAAAACTTCGATAGTAGCTTTATTTTAAATGGGTCATATTTTACACCCCTTTTTATTAATAATTGCGTTAATAATTTTACTATTGCCTCTTCTGCTGCTGAGATACTGGCTCCCATTGTGAATGCCCAGCTGCTCACCTGTCCTTCAGGTGATGTCCCACGGTTGAAGCTGCAGTCCAGCTGCAAGCTTGATTCATTCGGCTGGGTTCCCTCCGGACGCTCATACAGCACTGCTCTACCCCTTATCACGTTGGGGTCACTATTTGAAGGGAATGACAACACAGACTCCAAGATAGTCGAGAAATGGAGAAACTTTATTGTTCCAATGCCAGATCTTATATAGTTTTTCTGGGCCCCTACACACGCTGCACATGGCTGGCAAACAGTTACAGACTTCTGATTGGTGCATTCCTTTTGATCACGCATAGCCCTCTATAGGCCGTCCGAGCCTAACAACTCCTCCTTATTGGTTCCCACTTTCTCTTCTTCTAGCCTGGTTACCACTCTATGCCTCTGAGTAACCTTCTTCTCAACCCTTAGTGCACCGCCGTATCAATCAGCTCCAGTTTCTCACCAAACAGGTCACCCATACTGAGGCACCTCACAACCACAGCGTACCTGCTGCAATACCTCTCTTACCAGCTCCTTTACTTCAGCTGCTCACCAGCTCTAACAGATTCTTCACTCACAGCTCCGCACCAACTCTGCCCTAGGCCACACAAAACACACTACACAAGCTACATTAAGACACACGAGCTGGAACATTCCCGCCCAACAGTCAGTCACATCGCACTTCAGGAAGGATGCCGCACGCTCCTAGAAACCAAACCTACCAGTCCTGAACAGCTCCCCACCTCCTCTTGCCAACCACACTCAGCACACACACTATTTGCCCTTCAAAAAAAAGTAGGAACATACACACAAAAAAAACAACTGAGCTCCACAAACACCAAAAAGCCATGCACACACAGCAGCCCCAGCAGGGGTAATCACAGACCTACCCTTTACAGATGAAAAATGATATGACCCTGCTCAGTCTCTTGGTAATACTGCACCTGTGGTCAAGCCTCTTGCAGTGTGTAATCAAGCTCTTTTTAGTCCTCTGGAGAGTCACACGAGTGGTTTGATGCACCTAGAGATTAAAATATAACCCCAAAACAGAAGTGGACCCCACCATCCCAAAAAGGAGCGAGCCAACAACCTCTGCTAAATATCCCTCTATCAAGTGAATTCCAAGCACTTACAATCTAGAAATCCAGAGACTCCGACCCACCTAAAGAACCCTGCAACTGACAGAAGGAAAAACAAAGCACTTACCCCTAAGAGCAGCCCAGGCACAATGAGCTCCCTCATGCCTTGCCTGGGGCTCATATACCATTTGGCCCCGCCCACCACCCAAACCCAATCACCTGGGAAAGGGGAGGGGCAAAAAACAACAAAGTAGACAGGCAGCAGGACAAGCACCAGCTGTGGTTTTTTTTTTTTTTATCTGGTTTTTAGCTCAACACCATGCAGAGAGTGCAGACAAGAGAACTGGGGTGTTTCTAGAAGCAACAATCCCCAGGCTTTTGCTTCAGCTTTGAATATTGAGAGGACAGTATGACCAAGCAAGTAACTCATCTTTTTCAGCTGGCATTAAACTTTTCTTTCACATAGGAAGAAAAATCTAGGAGCATCACAGATTACACACCAAAACAGAAAAATCAATTCCATGAAATAACATCACTCACAGCAAAAATCACACACTTGAGTAGGCTATCTGAAAACCAAAAGCCTATGCTGATGGGTCAGCATTTCAGGAACTGGACCCCCTGACGCCCCTCAGCAACGCGGCAGGAGATGCACAATGCTGTCCCAAGTGCTTGCAAAGCCTGCCCGACAGACCAAACAGACTAACACAATCCACCCACCAACTCAGGGCCCACACTGCCATCCACTCACCCTCGTGTCTCTTTCCAGTTTCCAGCTTAGTCCATGCCCATGACCTGGCCTACAAGAAACAAAGAGAAGGTCATGCCCATGATGGACACGCAAACAGTACAGCTCCTTGCAGAGGTCTCAAGCACAGAGACCACGAGCCAGAAAAGAAAAAACACCCTCAGGTCCACAAAGGCCATGAATGCACAGCAGCCCCAGCAGGGGGAATCACAGACTTATCCTTTACAGCTGAAAAAGGTGACCCTGCTCAGCCTCTTCCTTAGACTGCCCTTATGCAGTCAAGGCCCTTGCCATGCATACTGAGGCTCTTTGTCAATCCTCTGGACAGTTACGCAAATGCCTTGATATATCTACAGATTAAAATAGAACCCCAAAAACAGGAACCGTACCCCACCATTTCCCAAACACAAGTCAGCCAGCAACCCCTCCTAAACATACCTCTAGTACGTGAATTCCAAGCACTTCACATCTAGAAGGCTGCAAGCTCTAAAGACTCTACAGCCAGCCAAACCGCAGGCAAAAGCTCCAGAAATATAACAAAGCGTCCCTCACCCTGAAAAAGACTCCACCTTACCTGCCTACTGCTGCTCTTTTCAGATACATGCTTGCACAGGGAGCTTCCAGGATCCAGTTCTCCTAAACCCTGCTCCATCACTTTACCACCACACTTGGAACTTGGATAATAGTTGACATACAGGCCAAGACTCACAACAAGCCCCATCAATCTGTGAAAATCCTCAGGGACCTACAACACACAAGATAACATTACCATCCTAGCCCTAAACATGCTCTAACAATTTCAATCCCCTGAAGAAGAGCTGCATGCAATAAAGGCACCTACTCCTACTACACAGATTGCTCTCCTCTAACAGATCCTTCTAGCCCCTACCTCAAAAAGGTGTGTGTTTCCAAGTAGAGACCGGTACGCATCAGTCCATAGACTCCAACCCACCTAAAGAACCCTGCAACTGACAGAAGGAAAAACAAAGCACTTACCCCTAAGAGCAGCCCAGGCACAATGAGCTCCCTCATGCCTTGCCTGGGGCTCATATACCATTTGGCCCCGCCCACCACCCAAACCCAATCACCTGGGAAAGGGGAGGAGCCATACATGAGAGGAAGTAAGAGCAGGAGGAACAGCAGCTCTGTTTTTGGTCTGGCTTAGGTCAACACCATGCAGAGCGCAGCACAGGCAACCGGGCTTTTTCTTGAAAGACTTGCCTCACCTTTGGTGAAGGAAACTGACCGGGCGACCAACTCTCTCACCTTTTTGCACCACTCCAGGACATGGGGGATTCACCTCTCCAAGACTGCACAAGGGAACAGCAGAAACAAGACGAAAAGCACGTCCTGAGGCACCTCATAACCACAGCCTACCTACTGCAATACCTGTCTCTTCCCAGCTGCTTTACTTCTGCTGCTCTCCATCTCTAAATCAGATTCTTTTAACTGCCACGCAGAGTGGTGGCCCTCTGGGCACCACAGAGCAGCGGTCCTCTGGGTGCCATAGAGTGGTGCCATAATTTTTTTTTTTTTTTTTATTTCAAAACATGGGTTTGCCTCCCTCTGGAGCTGGACAGTAGGTCAAGCCAGTCACTGAGTTGCCAATGCAGAGCTTCACAGTTCCAGAAGGTACTCTTTCCTTTGACCGATTCCTTGTAAGTGTTATCTACCACTGGCAAAAGCAATAAACAGACTGTAAACAGGCACTGCCACATTTGACAAACTTCATGTTTTTAATTTTATCATTTCAAGACAACAGTCCGCTTGCCTCTACATCTGAAAAGTAGATCAAACCAGTCACCGAGTTGCCGAACAAGAACTTGACAGTTCCAGAAAGTGCTGTTTCCTTTGACTGGTTCCTCCTAAGGTTTACCTACTGCTGGAAAAAAGAAAAAAAGACTCTGTGCCAGCTGCCCAGAGCTTGAGTATTCACCCAGAGACAGACCAGAAGAAATAGACCCAAAAGAGTCAGGTCTGTATTGTATTATGTATTATATGTATTATTGCACTGATGGACCACCACGTTAGCTACCATCGCTAATTGCCAGGCAGGACAGCTCCAGGCCAAACACACACATAAAGAGGCATGCTACAAACACCATGAACAAAACACAGGAAAAGAATTACTTATACTATAAGAATTGCTATAAGAATTACTCACCTGAAGAAGAGCCGCATGCAATACAGGCACCTACTACTAATATAGATTAATTTACTTTAAATGAGCCTACTAGACATTACCTTAAATAGATGTACTTATCTGTTTCAACTTGGAAACACATCAACCCATAGACTCTGACCCACCCAAAAAAAAAAACCCTGCAACTGACTGAAGGAAGAACAAAGCACTTACCCCCAAAGAGCAGCTCAGGCAGAATGAGCTCTCATATAGGACACCTGCTGCTCATATACCATTAGGCCCCACCCTGGCACCCTGTCCGAATCACCTGGGAAAGAGGAGGGGCAAAGCACAGGAAGGGATAAAGAGAGCAGGAGGAGCAGCAGCTGCATTTTTTATTTGCCTTAGCTCAATGGTGTGTGGAGTGTTACTAAAAGCAACAATTCCTGTGCTTTTGCTTCAGTTCTGATTATTGAAATGACAATATGAGCAAGTAGGTAACTAAAGCTGTTTTTGACTGTAATTAGCTGAAACCTTTCTTTACATAGGTAGAAATAATCTAGGAGTGTAACAGATTACAAACCACAAAAAAGCAATTCAATGTAGTAAAATAACTCACAGGAGAAGTAACATACCTTAGTAGACTATCTAAAAAACAAAAGACTATGCAGATGGGTCCAAAAAGCCAACCCAATCGAGATCTGAGAAGGGTACAAACATTCTCAAAAGGAGCAGGGAAAAAAATAGTGGCACAGTACAGGCTGGAAAGGACACTAAGCAGATTTAAAAGACCTGTAGGACCTCAGGAGGGACCTGAGAAGAGAACATAGGTCCTTGGAAAGTGTGTGGGGCAGGGGGAGGGGGGTTATGCGGGGACTAGGAATACTAAATAGAGGAGAAAATGAGTGTTGTGAGCCTGAAGTGTGTACAAACATCGTAAAGAGGGTGCCTGAGAGGATGGGGAAACAAAGGGAAAGCTGCTTACCTCTGAGAAGTCGTCCTTGATCTTCGTGCCACGGACATTTGTCTTGCGGGCTTGGCACACAAGTTTAGGGGTCCCCATACATTGAAGGCTTCTTACCTCTGAGAAGTCCTACATGGCTCCGCCTGCGTTACTGATTTTTTTCGCCAGCAGGTGGTGGCAGAGGGCGCTACCGCCCTCATCCTGAGAACGGCAGACACAGCTTCCCAAACCGTTTTCTCAATAATGGAAACAGTGCGAACCGCGTGGAAAACCACAGATGAAAACGGCAGAAAAACGCACCCCACGTCATCTCGGGGAGGAAATAAGTGCCCTGAGAAACGTGCCCTTCCCAGCTAGGAAGCTGAACAGGAATGTGAAACACTACATTTCCCGGCATGCCATGGACACCAACATGGCCGACAGGAAGCTCAAAACCCGAAGACCACGACTCCCAGCATGCTGTGGGGCAAGACCCTCAGGTCACCTGACGCTGCGGATGCCCCGGAGCCAGCCCCCGGCTCCCTGACCTGCAGCCCGACGCCCCTCCCCAACCCCCGCCCGGGGCTTTCCCTGACCCAGCCGCTCCGCCTGCAGTGTCACGTTTCCAGCAGCAGGTGGCGGCATAGGGCGACACACCACTACAGCGCATGCACGCCGGCCCCTCGCCGGAGGTACTGCTTTTTCGCCAGCTGACTCCACGCATGCGTGGAAGCAGGCACGGCTTCTCAAAACGTTTTCTCGTTAACAGAAGCAGTGGGATCCGCACGGAAAACCACACGGAAGCGGCAAAAAGAGGCACCCCGGTCCACTGGTGCGGAGGAAACAACTGCCCTTCCTACCTGTCTCCGTGTTGCTCCCGGCTTGGAAGCCGAGCAGCAACGTGGAACGACATTTCCCAGCATACCGCAGAAGCCAAAGTGGCCGACAGGAAGCTCGGAGCCCAAAGACCACAACTCCCGGCATGCTGCGGGGCACGAAGCTTGGCAACTGCTACAGCGCATGCGCATCTCCTCCGCCTGCAGTACCCCCCTTTCGCCAGCAGGAGGGAGCAGAGAGCGACGCGTCTCTGCAGCGCCTCTTCGCCTACAGCACCGCTCGCTGTTCGGCCACCAGGTGGCACCAGGCGCCGCCGCGCCAGCCTGCTCCGTGCATGGGCAGAAGCAGAACGGCAGGCACAGCTTCCCAGGCCGTCTGCTCGTTAAGGGAAGCGGTGGGAGCCGCGTGGAACACCACACGAAAACGGCAAGAAAAGGCACCCCGCTCCACTGGCGCGGAGGAAGTAACTGCCCATCCTAAATGGCCCTGTGCCGAGCGGCAACGTGAAACTACAGTTCCCAGCGTGCTCTGGAAACCAACATGGCCGACCGGAAGCCCGGCGCCCAAAGACCACAACTCCCGGCATGCTCTGGGGCAAGATGCTCCTAGCCATTGCCCCAGAGCCAAATCTGTGCTTTCTGACCTGCCGCCTACCCCCCGCAGCTTTCCCTACCCCAGCCGCCGATCCCGCAGGACCCAGCCTCCCCAACACCCTTCCCTCCCCCTCACCAGGGACCCCAGTCCCTCCCTCACCTGCTCCTCCGCAGCAGCCGCAACCCAGGTCACGCTCACCAATCACTCCCTCCGAGCCAACCAGCCCCAGCACACCTGGCCCAGGGAGCAAAGACAGCACAGGCCTCCCCCCACCATTGCTGCCCTTACTCCCCCCCCAGCCTGCAGCCTCCCCAGCAGGGTGGCCCCCACACCCAGATCGCTTGTCTGTATCCATCAGCTCCCCCACGGACAACGAACACGGGGCCAACCCCCCCCAGCCCCTGCCCCCTCCACACCCAGGAACCTGCACCCGGCAACACGGCCACTTACAGTGGCCACAAACACAGAGGGCAGCACAAGCCAGAAAGCGAACTTTATTAAACTCTTGCGCAGGACTCCTGGCAGGGAGACTGCGGTGGAACTCCCTGCCCGGACGTTCTCCCCTTCCCCTGGGGGGCTGCAGGGCTCAGGCATCAAGCAGGTCTGTCCATCCCTCTCAGCGTTCATCCCATGGGGAACGGTTGCCTCCTGCGGAAATGGGCTGTGATGCACAGAAGGAGAAAAAAAAACAAAGGAAAACGGCACAAGCGGGACACAAGCAGCAAGAGAGGAACTGGGTGGACGGACAGCCAGCGGGGCAGAGGGCCAGAAAAACCACCCAGGGGGCAAGCAGCAGGACAGGGGTGATCGACAGGGTTGGACAGAGAGCCCAACAGAGGCACAACTGCGACGACCAGGATGACCAAGAGTAATACCAATTTTACTCTTACTGACATCAGAGAGTGTTGGTTTGGGATGAAATCAGAGTTTTGGATCAGGGATGACTCTGTTGAACAGTCTCTGCCTTTCCAGTATGCGAAAGGAAAAGCTACGAGGATAAGCACAGAAGTATGAAGCTATTATTACCAACAGAGATGCTGGAATTAGGCTTCTCAGTATCACTTTTGGTACTTGTGGAATAATTGCCTGAAGTAAGTAGGCAAATTAAACTAATATTCACATTTTAAAGAAAATGTACAGCATTGAAGAAGCTTTCAGGGTGGAGGGTAGCTGCGCTACCTAAGCGTTCCCTAGGCCTCCAACTTCACATGCTATCGCACTAGGGGAACTTGGTGTGCTGACTCTAAGGAACAGTACAGAGCGTAGAGCGGAGTGGAGACGCCACAGATAGGCTCTGTGATGAGATGCGGACCCGATGCTCTTGTGCACACCGAGACCGATAAGCTGCACGTTTGCTACCCTGAGCCAACGACCTGTCATGTTTTTGAAAAAACTCTGTACTCTACTGAACTTTTGCTCATTATGTCATCATTATAATATCAAAACACACCTCCATCCCAAAAGCTCCGTGCCTCCAAGGTGCGACCACCCCTCACTGAGCATGCGCTCTGAATTTCTCCTTTAAACAAAAGCGAGATAACTTTTTACCAATCATAACCAAGATGTGCCTGACTAGAGTCACTCAAGCTCCACCTACAAGGACAGAAAATAATCATAGAATCATAGAATATCCCGAGTTGGAAGGGACCCACATGGATCATCAAGTCCAACTCCTGGCACCACACAGGTCACCCCAAAAATTCAGACCGTGTGACTAAGTGCACAGTCCAAACGCTTCTTAAACTCCGACAGGCTTGGTGCAGTGACTACTTTCCTGGGGAGACTGTTCCAGTGCGCGACAACCCTCTCAGTGAAAAACCTCTTCCTGATGTCCAGCCTGAACCTCTCCTGCCGCAGCTCGACACCATTCCTGCGGGTCCTATCACTGGTCACTAAAGAGAATAGATCAGCGGACAATGTAAACTGGCTTAAGTGAAAGGGGATGTTAGGGAAGATACCATCACGAAGGATACCTTTCTGACTTCTGGGATCAGTCGACGGGCTGAGCCTCTCTTCCCCTTGCATTGGGATGTTGTGGGGTAAGATTTGAACACTTGGCTGTAGCAGGTGTCTCCATGGAAACTTAGAAATCTCTAGAGCCTTTGTGCCTTTTAACGCATTAATAGCCAGGACGAGTACCTGTGTATTTCATGCATGCTCGCTTGCTTTTGCAGACAGTGAATTTATCTCCGGCAATCCAAAGAACCTGTGTCCCTGGTTGCTGTAATAAACTGCCCTTCATTGCATTGTTCCTAGCCGTGATAGTTCTCATTGAATGCGACTAGATCAAGGATGTGCTACGTTATTGGTGAATCCGTGACCGTGATAGTTCAGTAACCTGAATCCGACCAGACCCGTAACAGTTAGTCAGCTATGCCCCTTAACACGACAGTATTTCATAGGGAAAAACATAAAGCCTAAGATTTCTCATCCCTGAGGCCTTGGGAGGCAGGCAGAGAAGGAACCCAAGACTCTTAGTGTCTCCTGAGAATCGCAGCTTACAGTTACTCCATGTCTTCTGGTCTCACAGGATGAGGCAGAGGTATAATTAATTCCTTCTCCATCTCGCTGGAAAGAGCTTTTCTCCTCTCTGTGACAAAGGAAAAAAAAATGTTATGATCGTGGGAGTCATTATACAAAGCCACACTCGGTGAATTCACTATTACAGTTAAGATCGTTTTTAATCAAAAACACTTCGGCAGCAATGTTACCACTGCAAACGTAGCGCTGCAAAAAAATTCAACTCAAGATAAAGGAAAGGGCATGCTAAAAGGACAAATAACATGACCAAAGGCATCTGCAACAACCATCTGGTAGATGGTTGTCCACAGCCCTCGGATTTCATGGTCGTCTTTCCTGACAAACAAATCCTGGAAGAACAAAGATACACGTGTCCACAAAAACTTTTGGGGAGACTACTGAAAAGAAAAACAAACAAAAAAAGTAGAAACAGCAAGCGGCTAGTACGTCAGCTTTGTTAACAGAGTGACATTAACATACTAGAAATTTCCACGTTATGTGTAGCCCCAAGGTGGTGCTGGGTACATCCACTGATATTAACGAGGTGGCACAATATAAGAGATAGTCAATAGACCAGGTACACCTGAGGTGCACAGATTGCATATTCCAGGCGACAAAAAAGGCACAGCTTGGTACCCTGTTTGGATCAGCTTGCATATACAGAGTCTGCTGATAGATGAATATATGCAACAAGCAGATAAGTCTTTTACTCCACAGACTCAGTTTCATTATATATATATATACATATGTGTATATATGTGTATATATATATTTATATAAAACCAAACATTTTAAACTTTATAACCACTTGAGTAACAATCATTAGCTACACCTACGCTTAAAGCCAGGACTACACTTAAGTGATTAAGTAAACATGGAGCCTTATCTGTGAAACGCTGAAAATGCCCCATAACCGCTGGGCATCTTATGCACAGTGTACATATTTTTTGCACAAATGGGCATCTTAATACACAAAGAGGAGGGGCGAGGCAGACAAAGGTTTTAGAGATGCGTCAAGACTAGAACAACCACTGGGCAATTGCTCAGATGTGCAAAGCTCAGCTAAAACCTGCATAATTCCACTGAAAGAAGGAGGCTACCTACTTGTCTGCTTAAAATAACATCTACAAAGAACATATTACAAAATCAAAAATGAAACCATCATCCAGCAAAACAAACATCTGGAATACAAAGGGCTAAAACTGACAGCTAAGGTTTGATTCTTCAGCAATGTCAAAGGTCTTCAGATCCTACCTGACTTCTTATGGATGGTGGTGTTGCAGCACAGAAATGAGGAGATTGGGGAGATCAGAACAGGCCAAACGTGGTGCTGAGCTCCTAAAGGAGCTGGTGGGATAGCACTGATGAGAGTGAGACAGGCTGTCAGCCTTCTGCATGAGCTGAAGAAAAGGAGCACAAGTGTCGGAAGAAGCTGTTTCTTCTCATACTTCATTTAATACACATCTTTAAATCCGGGGCATCTTCTTAGGGAACAGATAAAGAGGTAGAGTTAGCGGCTCCAAGGACACTTCAGGATCTTAGTTCTTTTTATAGTTAGCTGATATCCATAAAACCGAACCAGTTAAAATAGAGAGTTATATTAAAAATTCTGGATAATAACAAAAGTATGGGATTAAAAAAAAAAACCAACACATGCTTGCATGGAAAAGAGGTTAAATTATCTCATTCATTTCCCAATTCCCCTGCAAACTCTATGTTCAGCTCCTCTTCACTCACTCACCTATCCAAACACAGGGCGGACACATCAGTTCTCATCATTCTTGGTAAAAAGACAACATTTTCACGCTTGCTCTCAAATATCATCTCTTTCCAGCACGCTTTCCTGCAAGCTATGCTAATTCCTCCAGGCTTTTTAATATATGCTAGAAACTTCACTGTTTTATCCTAATGACCATCTCGGTGGGAGTCACCGAGCTGCTGTCTTTCATTCTGCTGTCTTCACAAATACAAATAAAACAGCACTTCAGCGATGCTCTATGACAAACTAGGCAATATGTGCATCAACCTCCTATGTAAGGAAGGAAAGAATTCGTAGACAACATCCAGAAAGTATTACTTTGTTAGATATCAGAGTGGTGGAGCAGAATGACAATGCTACACAAAACCATACCTACGCTCCTGGCATAGTAAACAGTTTGCTGGAATACAAAAAAAAAAAAGTAAGGTCACTGCGTGGAACAAGTTCACTCACTCCATTATTATTGTGAATGACAAGAATATTTTAGTAAGCGTTCTTTTAAACCCATAGAACTTTTTGGATTTATCTCAACTTGGCTTCATGAAAACTGAAACTTGCAGTGCAAAGATCATTTATAAAAGCTTTTAGCAGCTGACCTTTTTAGGCATGGATTTGGTCACCTTTCTGGTGGGTAATATTCATCTCTCTCCCCCTCCCCCCTCCCCCCCCGGCCAAAAAAAAAAGCTTAAAGACCACAAACTGGGATTTCTGGGAGGTGTGACTCCATTTTACACCTTACCTAATACACACTGTGTCTTCGCTATGCTAAGCTTTCACCATGACTGCATAACAGAGTCTCACTGATATTGTTTCTGTCTGCGAGTTTCATACGACTTCCCCAAATTGAATGAAACGAGCATTTTCCGTTGTGATGGACATCAAAACCAACGATGTCTATCGTCAGCTGTGGAGTCCTGCTGGCAGTATCACCAGCTCTCACACAACCCCATCTACCTTTTGGGGTCCGCTCCATCCGTCCTCTGCAGTGGGAAGTTCTTCCAGAAGCAAACACTGTTATTCATTCCTCGGTGGAGCTGACGCTCTGCAAGGCTTTGCTTTTTTTCTTCCCTCACTCCCCCTTTATTTCCAAGCTTAAACTTAAAACATAAGCTCGTGGGGCTGTGGCAGGAACCCCCAAATCAAATCCCAGCCCCAGCATCCCACGGTCCCCTACTCTCAGGCCCATCAAGCTACAAATGCACACAATGCTACAGACTGCAGTGGGCAGGTCCTTCAGGGCAGGGATGTCATCATCTTTTCAGGTGATGTTCAGCTCCCTGAAAGGGCTGAAATACCACATCCATACTCACTTCCCCTACTTGATTCACACAGGTGTAGTCAGAGGAGCAGGGCCATGCCAGCACTCCCTGCTCACAAAGCTGACTACTTACCTCCAGGTTTGCATCATTTCCCTGGATTACTGCTACTTCTGACACATTCCTGCTACGAAAGCATAGCTCAGTGGCATTAAGCAACCAAACGCGTGGATTGTGCTGTCTGCAGTATTTTGTCCCACACGCTCCTGCCCCAGGACAGTTATTTAATCAGCTGGTGAGCCCGTGCCTCAAGCAAGCATCTTGCTGGGTAACCAGCTCCTAGCCTTGAGGGGACAAGTGAGAACTTCCAACTTTGTTTCCTGGTAATGTTTGAAGTAAAAGCAGTAGGGAAAATCCCTGGAAGAAAAGTCTTCCTTAAGCTGAAGACATGCAATATCGCAAAACTGCTATGAAATATTACGAAGGCAGAATGATGGCTCAGTCAGCCCACTCTGACCAAATGTCAGTGACCTCCCAAAGGTCCTTCTGTTTGCAGAAGCCCGTTTTTGAGATACTTTTGTGCTGCTACCCTAGTGCATGCTGTGTGTTTCTCAGGCCACCTAAAATTCTAGAAATGCAACAGTTCTGGTCTTCCCACCTATTTATTATTAGTACCATTCTTTCAAGACAGTCAAAAGAAGCAATTTATGTTTTTATTTGGTAGAGAGTGAAATCACTTTCGCTATTATGCTGTCACCAAAGTCAGCTGAAACTATTACAGAATGATAAATGAGAGAGAAAATAATTTTTCTTTCTTGGATAGCATTTGTCTTCAAATACTCATGCCAGGGCCAGGTTAAGGAATCCACGGATTCCAAGGGAGGGAGGCTTGCCAAAACAGATTCTGTCTTTCTGATAACTTCTCAATGGAGCATTTCTCCCTTCAGTATTACTGGGGTAAGGACAATGACTTGGATTTCAGAGAAGCAAGGTTTGCAAGGACAGGTAGTATCTTGAGATAGATGAGATTTCAGGGGTACAATCTCAATACCTACCAAAACCTAAATTCCACAATGCTGCTTCTGCAATCTGAGGGACAAACTCTTTTGCCACAGACAGGCAGGGATATCGGACCAGCGCAGAGGATCGCTTCAGGAGTCAGCAAAAGTGGTAACGAGAGAGCTGCATCCCTCTGTGGTAGATACCTGTGTCCGAACAAGCTTTCCTTCCGCTCACAGGGGAAAAGAGCTGGAGTCCTACAAAAAGTCTCACGTCCACCACTTTGGAGTGTTCTCAGTCAGCTTGTCTGTGCTTCAACTTCCCTTTGAAGGAAGTGGAAAAGTACATAAAAACCTCCTTCTGGTAGCTCGGCACTAACCTGCAAGCCAGCAGCAGTGCTCTGTCAGACTTTGGCCCGGAGAAGAGAAGGCTCTGGGGAGACCTCATTACTACCTTTAAACACGTATAACGGACTCCCAAAAAAGACAGGCAAGGACTTTTTACCAGGGCCTGTAGTGACAGGGCAAGGCAACAGCTATGAACTGAAAGGGGATAGATCTAGATCGAACAAAAGGAAGAAATTCTTCACAATGAGGGTAGTAAGACACTGGTACGGGCTGCCCAGAGAAATTGTGGAGGCCCCATTACTGGAGGTGCTCAAAGCTGGGCTGGATGGGGCTTTGAGCAATCTGACCTAGTGAAAGATGCCACTGATCGAGGCAAGGGGGATGGACTAGATAATCTTTAAATGTCCCTTCCAACCCAAACCACTCAACGATTCCATGAAAGGAATTGCCTCCCAAGTCTTTCTTGACCAACCACAACTAGAATTCTGGAAAGCCCTGCAAGCACTTGTTCATTATTTCTAGGATGATTCTTAAAGCTGAAGCGGGACAAAGTTTTGTCCACAAAGGCCTCTGGGGAGACTACTGAAAAGAAAACCAAAACCAAACCAAACCAAAAAACTAGGAACAGCAAGCAGCTAGTACGTCAGTTTTGTTAACAGAGTAACACTAACGTACTAGAAATTTCCACGTTATTTGCTCTCTACCTTGAAAAAGTCACCCAATTCTGTCAGCGTTCAGCATCAGCATTTTTTTTTTTTAATTTTCACGTGGACATCTGAGAAAAACATTTCGAGTCCCCATCACTGAGGGAGAAGAGGAGAGAAAAAAAAAAAGAAAAAAAGAGGGGGGGAGAAGCACAGCCATTCCTTTCCTTGGTAACATGAGCAAAAAGCTCAGGCTCTCGGCAACAAGCTCAGGCACTCGGCAACAATGTGCTTTGAAAGATAAAACACAGAAAAAACTGCACGTTATTTAATCTCAGCTATAGAGTCACATGTATGTGTACCTGCTCATTTATTTATCTGCCAGTATATTTTGCTACAGACACTACAGAATGTAGAAACTGCAAGGTTACCACTACCTTTTGTAACCGATGGGATCTTCGGTAGGAACAGCTATCTGAAAGAGCCAACAAAATCCCCGTCACGCCTCGATTTCACCCGAAGATCGCTACGACTTACCTGGACAGTCGGGTTGCTCTTTCTCCTGGGAAACCTGCAGGCGACTGCAGCACGCCAGCTGCAGCTTTCCTCGGTTTACCCGGTGCGCCACCTTCGCTCGGCAACAAAACCCACAGGGGTCCTACCGGCAGGGAGCTGCTTCTGCCCTGGTGAACCGCAGAAAAAGGAGAGAACCGGTTGTCAGAACACAGGGAGAGGAAAACCTCCGAGGCGCAGTCCAATGATCAAGCGCAGCAAGGACCCGTGCCCGGCCGCCGCAGCCCCCACCCCTCCCGGCCCGACGCTCCGGGGACGCACCCCAGAAGGCTCTCGCTCGCCTCACCGCCGGCAACCGCACTCGCAGCCAGCGGCAACCTGCGCCTCCCGGCGCGCACAGCCTGGCCCCGGCTCGGGGAAAGACCGGCCGCACGCCGCGGAGCCCACGTGGCTGCCCAGCACCAGAGAACTACAGCATGCCTCGGGACAGAGCAGTCCATCCAACCCAGAGCAGAGTCTGCCAAGCACACACAACTGCTCCCCCCCGCCACCCTTTCTCCCCCCCTCCCCGCCACCTCCCACCGCTCCGCCCCGCTCTCTCCCAGCCCCCCGAAGCCCTGCGCAGTGCAGACCCGGTAGCACGCCCGGTCTGGTCTGGTCCGGCGCCGCCCCCGCCCCGCAGAAGGGCCTTTTCCACAGAAGCCACCGACCGCGTGGCACCCCGACCGCCCACCCTGCCCCGTCCCGTTCTTTCCCGGGCTGGCACCGACCACCAACCTCGTTGCGGCACTGTGCCTCGGTGTCCCGTCCCGTCGTGTCCTGGGCCCGGCCCGGCTCCTGCTCCGGAGAAGGGCGCCGCCATTTTGCCGCGGGCGGGGGTCCTGCGGCTCCGCCGGGCTCCTCCTTCCTAGGCGAGAGCGGCAGGCAGGGCTTCCTGGAGCAGCGCTGATGTGCGAGCCACAAAAAAAAAAAAAAAAAAAAAAAAAACACGCCACTCACAGCTTTATGCGTTTACGCAACTTAGGGCAGAGATTGCCCCTGTGTTGCCCTTTTTTTTTTGTTGTTGTTAAGAAGGTCCAGGTGTGCTTGGTCCTCTCTCATTGCATATTGCAAGAGGAACAAGAAAACCTCCTCCGGAGGCTGGAATTGCTCAAAAAGAGAGCACCCCATTAATAGCACTGTTATTCCGCTGGAAATCAGTCTCGGTTATGCACAAGAACAACCGAGTTCCCGTCTTGTCACAGAGCTTAGCCACGGCGCCTCTGCTCCGCTCTACACTCCGTACTGCTGTTCCTCTTAGAGTCAGCACGCCAGGTTCCCCCAGTGTGATCAACATCTAAGGTTGGAGGCCTCGGGATCTTTTATGCAGAGCAGCTACACTCCACCCTGGAAGCTTCTTCAGCACTGTACCTTTTCTTTAAAATGGGAATATCAGTTTAATTTTCAGGTCACCTGAGGCAATTATTCCCCACGGCAGGGACTAGGAATGCTAAGTAGAGGAGAAAATGAGCGTTGTGGGCCTCAAGCGTGCGCAAAGAGCGTAAGGAGGGCTCCTGAGAGGACGGGGGAACAAAAGAAAGCTGCTCACCTCTGAGAAGTCGTCCTCGATCTTCGTGCCACGGACGTTTGTCCCGCACGCTCGGTGCACGAGTTAGGGGTCCCCGTACATTTCAAGGCTTCTTACCTCTGAGAAGTTCCCCCCGGGCTTTCTTCCGCCAGACGATGGCTTTCCCGGGGACTCGCCGCCCCGCACGGAGAGATCCCTGCCCAAGCAGCTCACGGCCTGCGACGCCACGCTCGTGCAGCCATTCTCAGGAAGACACACGCGTGGCTTTACAGCCTGAATGGGAAATGGCAAGTGTTTCCTCGGGGCAGGTTTTCCATCATCATCTGCCTCCGCAGGAAAGGGAAAAGTCGCTCCTGTCGGCTGCTCCTCCTCTCTTAACATTCCTAACATCCCCCCACCTCCCCGATCCCACCTTCCCCTGCTGACTTTGGTCCTCTCGGTTCGCTGCCCGCCTCCACCTTCCAGAGCAGCTCCTTCTCATCGAGTTCTCCTTCCGCATCCTGTCCCCGGCTGCTCCCATCCCACGGTGCTCTCAACGGCGACATTAGCTGCCGCTCGGTTCTCCTTCCCGCTCAGTACCCTCTCTGCAGCTATCCCTATTGTGGGAATGGCAGACAACCCTGCAGGTTGTCCGTACCCAACGGCCTGAAGGATCCGTTTACCCGGAAAGTTTTGACGAGAGATTACAGAAAAAGAGTCGCACCTCTGTGCAACGCATCGCCCTTTCCAGAGAGACGCAAAGACGTCACAGGCGACCTCCCTGTAACTTTTTCAAATTCGGCAACGGTTTGCGGTGAGTATTATGAAAAATAACATTAGAAAGAGAAGACCGGTAGTCCTGACAAGTTCCCAAAGTCAGGAGAACTTGCCCAACCAACCCCAAACCGTTAGCTAGAGTAACTTGTTAGTCCGTTTCCTTTTGAAAGCCAAACGAGGAAGCGTGCATTCTACTCTTTCCCATCTGCGTTCTCGTTCCAGCTTAACCTGGCAGGTGGCCAGAGCGAATGGCTGAGTGGTGCTTTTCTCCCCACCGTGGGAGACTCAGGAAGAAAAAATAGTCAAAGCTCGTGGGTTCGGATAAAGACAGTTTAATAGGACAAAGAAGGCAGGGAAATCATAACAACGATGATGAGGGAACGTTGCAAAGCAAGTGATGCATGATGCTATTGCTTACCACCTGCTGACTGATGCCCAGCCCTCCCCGAGCAGCGGCCCCCCCTCCGCCCCCCGCCATCCTGTTCTCCACCGTTCCACGGGACAGGTTAAGAAAGGGGCCAGGCAGCAGGACACTCACTGCAGCTCCCGCTCTGGGTGCTGCCGGGACGATTTCACGGTTCAGGCGCTTCTTGCTCGCTCTCTCCCCCGGCTTCCTCCTCGGTAAGGATCCGGAGGCTGAGCTGTCACCCCCCCGGAGAACACACCGGGGTGTGACACGCCTTACGTGGGCCAAAGCGACAGTGATGACGGGGTCAGTCGCTGCGCAGCGACCGAGGCGGCCGCCTGGCCACGCAGGACCACAGCTCCCAGCATGCCTCGGGACGGAGCAGCCCACCTGACCCCGTGAGGACTCCGGAACGCCCCCCCCTGTGCCGTTCCCCGCCTCTCCTCTGCTCTCCTCGCTCTCCCTCCGTCCCTCCCCCACCCCTTTTCAGCTGGGCTCGCCGCCGCCAGACCCCACAGCCCCGCGGAGCATGGATCTGGCACGGCGCGGTGTGCCCCCCGCCCGACACAAGGGCAACTGCCCTGGAACAGCCGACCGCCTGCCGCCTCACCCCGCGCGCCGTCCCGGGGCGGCCCCAACCACCAAACTCGTTCCAGCACTTCAGCTTCGGAGCAGGGCGCCGCCATTTTGCCGCACGCAGGGGTACTAAGGCGGATGCCGGCGGCGCTGGCGCTACCACGCATGCGCGGCGCCGCTCAACCTGCGGTACCGCTTTTTCGTCAAAGGTGGCGGCAGAAGGCAGCGCGGCTCAAGACCGCATGCGCGGCACCGCGCAGCCTGCAGTACCACGTTTTCACCAGCAGGCAGCGGCAGAGGGACGACGCGCGCCTCTGCGCATGCATGACACGGCTCGACCTGCCGTTCCGCGTCTTCCGCCAGCAGGTGACAGCAGACGGTGACGCGCCGCCATTGCAAACGCGCTCTGGCTTTCCGCCAGCAGTACCGCTTTTCCGCCGGCTGACTCTGCGCATGCGTGGAATATAGGCGCGGCTTCCCGAACTGTTTTCTCGGTAACGGAAGCAGCGGGAACCACGCGGAAAACCACACGTAAGCGGCAAGAAGAGGCACCCCGCTCCATTGACACGGAGGAAGCAGCCGCCCTTCCTACCTGTCTCCGTGCAGCTCCCGGCTTGGAAGCTGAGTGGTGATGCAGAACTACATTTCCCGACATGCCCCGGAAGACATTGCGGCCGACCGGAAGCCGGGAGCCCAAGGACCACAACTCCCGGCATGCTGCGGGGCATGACGCGCCCAGCCGGCTGACTCATTTGCACTCCCCAGCCCGTGCTGTTCCCCCAGTCCTCCGAGTCTAACCGCTCAGCTCTAGCCCCGGATCTGCTCCGTTACACCGGGGGCGTTCTCTTCCCAGCCTCTCCGCCTGCAGTTTTCCTCTTTGTCCAGCCAACGGCGATAGAATGTGCTCTGCCGCTACTGCGCACACCTCGTGTCTTGTCATGCAGTACCGAACATTGGCCACCAGGGGGCCGCTGAGGGCGACGCGCCACTCGCTCCGCCTGCCAGTACCGCTTTTTCACCATGAGGTGGCGGCAGAAAACGGATTGTGCCCCTACCTTTCTGCATGCAGTACTTAGCAGTCACCAGCAGGCAGCAGTAGAAAGCGACTCGGAGCAGCCGTGCATGCGCTCCTCCCCTCCACCTGCAGTACCGCTTTTTTTTTGCCAGGAGGTGGCGCCAGAGGGCGACGCTGCGATCCTCCGCCTGCAGTTCCGCCTTTTCGCCATCAGGTGGAAGCACGCAGCAGCGCACCGCTCCTTTCTGCCCGCAATGCCGCCGCTCGGCCAGCAGGTGGCAGCAGAGAGCCAAGCGGTGCCACCTCTCCCTTGCCGAGCCGGGCGGCTCTGTGCATGCGCGGAGGTAGACCGGCAGGCACGGTTCCCGGTCTTAATGTTGTGGCTAACAAACAAGTAACCAAGGAACACGCAGCGGCCCGCGCTCCAGCGAGCGGATACAGTAGGAGCAGCGGAACACGCCTGCCGGGAACAGCGCTCCGCCGCCTGCCCCTGAAACGAGCTCTGCGCCCGGGGAGTGCTGCTTGCAAAACTAATCACCCGGCATGCCCCACGCGTCAACACGGCCGACCTGGAACTGAGTCCCTCCCCGAGGACTACACCTCCCAGCATCCCCCTGGGCGCTGCGCTCCTTTACGTTGCCCCGCCCCGTCGCAGTCAGGTTTCTGAGCTCCATGTGCCCGCGGGACTGGGGCAGAACCAGGCCCGCTCTGCCCCCTCCTCACAGTTGAGCTAAACCGCAGAACGCACGTCTTCATTTTTATTTTCATCAGTATTTACTACCCTGTATCCACCTCTCCACCAAACTGGCTTTTGAATTATCAGCCCCTGTGCCTTGCCTGTATTTAAATACTATTCCTAAATATCATCAAGGTCTTCCCTCCTCAGGTGAACAGGCGCAGGTGGAGTAAGCACAGCATGACACCATCTCACTGTGTAACCGAGGTACCTACATTCCCTGAAGGAAACCAAGCCAAATGTTATTTCTTTCCTCTCAGTATTCTCTCGTTATGTCAACTCCATGGGCTTTTTCCTTCAAACACTGGCCATATCTTCACCGGTTTGTCTGCAGTGAAGGGATTAGGTGAAAAAGCAGAAACACGGTCAACTTACTGGTGAGACAAGGGGATGGAGTTTTACTAATTTCAGCTCCCTTGCATCAGTAGGGAATTTGGACCTGAGACTCAACACACATGTGAAAATTAAACTCACTTTTCTGAAAATGTTTCCATAGTCTTGGTGATGTGACCCAGCCCTTCCCATGTATTTCTACCTTCAGAACATTGTCAGGAATTAATTTGCCCATGAACAAGCAGTGTTATTTAGTACCACAATTACCACAACACCTTGAAGGCCTGGAAGACCATTGTATTGGGCACCATGCAGGGAGCAATGCTGAATCCATCACCAGCTTGCTCGTGGCTCACTGACGCCCATTAGATTGAGAGCAGTTTATTCTTTCTGTCACAATTTCCCAGGTGAAACTATTCCTTTCTAACAGGAAGGGTTGTCCAGCCAGCCGCAGCAGGCTGGAGTAGTTGTGCCTCGGTGGGTACCAGGGCACAAATGCCGGCACAATGGCCTGTCAGAGCAGTCGAGGGCTGCTGTGTCTGAGTTTCTTCTGTTCGTGAAGAGAACGGACATCTGGCAAGGCAGACACCTTCACACTTGCGCAAGGCTTCATGCTAGCTACACATGATGCTGCGAACGCATGGGATTACGTGAGCCCAGCCTTACACTGCTCATGGACTGGCACTTCCCCTCGTGAGCTAGCCCAGCCTCTGCTGCCCGACGCTGCATCACAGCCCTTTGTGAGATCGCCCTCAAAACCCACCCACTGGCACTTCAAGTCCCCTTGCCATGTCATGACCTGCAAGGTTACATGGCCTGTGGGTACATAAAGATCATGACAGCGGGTTCATAGGAGTCTGTAATGCACAAGGATGCAGATGTTTTATTTCTTAAATGCCTTTATTACAATTACTACAAATTACTATTAGTAAAGCAAGTATACTTACTATTAAAACTACAGGTGTACATCAAGTTACTCCAAGGTACTACCAGAAGGCAAATATGTATTTCAATAGTAGCAACAAGTATATATTTTAGTATTACAGGTTACCACAAAACTACTATTAGTAAAGCAACAAACACAATTACTCACATATACGCACATATTTATATATCTCAACATAGTACTGGTAGGGCACTCACCAAACCAATCCCAACGGTGGGGCCAGTTGATAACAGTCTCTCTTAAGTCTAACTTTACAGATGGTCTGCTCCACCAAGTCTCGAGTCTGACAGGCACCCCCAACAAGCATCCCAGTCTTGTCTAGATCTCATTAAAGAGTTCATGCACATGGAGGTGGTTTTGTTTGTTTTGTTTTGTTTGTTTTTGGGAGGGGAGGAGGGGGCGAGGCTCCATGTTGTGTAGAAAGCAAGTACTTTTTATAACACAGGGGGCATAGGACACCACTACCCAGAATTTTTAGGTACCTCAGCTGCATTTCAGAGATGCCATGTTGCACTTTTCAAGGATGCTGCTGGTTCCCAGGCCAGGCTTTCCATGCTATCAGACATCTCTGTCAGTGTTTTAGCAGACTATTTCTGTATTTTTCCCATTATAACAAGGTCACCTTTAAAGCTGCTCCCCATCCAGCCCCCACTTTGCAGATGAGAAGCAAAGATAAAGCTGTTTTCAAGACACTAGCAATTAAAGCAAGGACTTGGTGACAGCCCTGCATTACCTCACCGATGATGGAGCTTTAGGTTCACTGATTCGTACCTCTGATAGCGTGGAAAATGAGCTTATTAGTTGCAATTCAGCTGACAAAACAATCAGTTTATGCATCTTACCTTAATCAGAAAACAACTGCAATTACAAATAAATATTCTCTCAGAGGTAGACCCAGTTCTGGCTGTTATCGGCATCGTTCCTCCACTGTGCACGCAGCTGCTGGTCCCTGTTGTCCATGCCATTCCCAGGGACTAGCATCTGATTCATGCACAAAATTGATCCTGATTTTTTTTTTCTTTTTTTTTTTAATAGCAGAAGATAGCAACAGCACACAGTATACAAGTGCAGAATCACAGCAATAACTCGGCACTCCAAATTCCCAGTTATTTTAACAGGCTCACTACAGAAGGTAAATGTCAGAGGTTTTCTGCGACATTTTTTATTTTTGCAAACACATATTTGAACTTGAATCTTGTCTCAGGTTTTGGCTAAAAGAAGAGACATAGGTTTATAATGCTGCATGTCCATTATCACATTATTTGCTCTTTGGATGAAGCAGGAGCCCTTTACATAATACCAGGCAGTGGCTGTATTAACAATGACTAAGCAAATATGAGAACACCATCAACAGAAAGTAAAAACTGCTATTAGGTACAGTAAGGACTGGGTAACACATGAGGTGATATCTGCACAAGTCCGCCTTCCAAGCCACACATACTGAGGACCAACAACAACCACTGTCAAAAAGCGCACACTCTCTTTTTTCCGTGTGAGTGCTAGAGAAGTCTTTTTCTTGAGACTTAAAGTAAATCATTGTCAAGCAAGAAGCTATTCTTACCACTACTGACAACAGGCTTACCTATAGACATACATTATCAGAATGCTCTAAATTCCTTAAGGATGCTTGTTGGGAACTACCTCACTTTACCACCCATCAGAGCAGCCCAGCTCTGAAGGTCGACACCTGTGGGCTATTTCAGACATAGCAACTCTCAGAGACATGGGTGCTTGCACTCCCTCTTCTCCCCTCTTGAATACTTGATCCAATTTTAGCTCAGGCCAGAAGCCAGAGAAGCTGCCTCTCTCTCAAAGCAACCCTCTGATTTTATTTTCTTTAGGCATCTACTGGTAGGACATGCAGAAACAATGCAGAAAGCCAGACCTCCTGCGAGCCAGGGCAGAGTGAAGGAAGTCCCCATGACAAGCACCATACTCGCAGAGGCCATGGCAGGCAGCTTTCACGAATTTTGCTAGGTCTGCCTCTCAACGCTTTCAGAGAGAGGCCTCACACAGAAGCTTTACAGCAATCAACTGGTCAGGTAACAGAGAGGTGTTGTCAGGAGAAAGTTACTCCTGTGTCTGCAGCAGCAAGAACAAGCTTGGACCTTGCAGCCAGGTGCAGGGAGGGAGCGGTCTAACCCCAAGATGCCAGTGTGACCTGGGCTTCCAGTCAGGCTCGCAGCCAGATGGTGTCAAATGCTAGGGGAACGCCCTCGCTGTGAAGTGTTTTTCACCTGAATAACATTCCTTTTAAGATCCTCAAGTCCGTTCTGCTGAAGTGGACTTAAATCCCAGATGTCCATGGCAAATAGGAACAGCAATCTAAACCAGAAAAAATAAATAACTGTAAAGCAGCGGAGTAGGGCTGAAGTGGTGCTTCTTTGCATTAATGACTCTGCAAATGATTCTCCACCAGTAACCCCACTCAGAACTTTATATTCCTGCTGATCCTAAACATTCAGTAGGAGAGTGGAGGGTAAGATATCCAATGCCCAGATGCCACAGGTCAAGGACCAGAAAGGAATAAAAGCTGTGCTCAGTTAAGAGCCACACTTGATAGCTCTATAAAAGCAACTGCCATTTACAATCACTTTCTTTCCCTTTGAGCTGGGGCGCATTGGAGCCTGAGGAAGAAAAAAGCCCCGCACCCCACTGCAGTGGCAAGCATGGCAGGTAACAGCAAGCTTCCTGTGTGCCCACAGCTGCGGGACAGCAAGGCACTGTGTGCAAGCCAAGCAGTGTGGCTTTTCAACGTGCATGCCTCATGCCATGAAACTGATCCACATACAGCACTATTTTCAAGCACTGCAGCCCCTAACTTCTAATGCTTCACAAGTGTACCAAGTTGCAGGGCAAATTCAGCTTACACCACTCACACGCTATGAATGGAGAATGCCAAAAGCAGAATGCAAGCAGCTAGGAGGATCCTATCCTAACTTGCTTTATCCTGTAGGTAAGAATAGGGCAGAAAAGCACAGCAATAATCTACTTCGGTTTCCAAATAAGCTGCCTGAAAAATCAAAAGCCATTTAAAGTTTCAAGTAGGCAAAACAACCATTTGCTTACTAGTGATCTTTTCAGAAAAGATGGGATTACTACGTACAGAAACGTGACCTTTGCTTTAATAAACTGCTGTCTAAATCGTGTTTTTTAATCTGACCTTCCCAGAACCTATATGGTGTTTAGACGTAGGATTTTATTTCTGAGCTTTACCAGAACAGAAGCAAGCTGTCCAAGATGGACGGAGGCGAGTCCTACGGTGGCTGATGCGCAGCTGACGCGTCTTCCCCTAGGAAGGAAAACCGTGTTAGAGGACAGCACTGAGAGCAGACCGCAGCCTGGGCGCCTGCTGAAGCTGTAGCACCACCATCCCGGCCCAGCACGCCTTCCTTCTGCATTAGCAGCACGCCAGGGATGCCACACCCCCTGCAGGAACACAGCGTACTGGAGTGAGAGCCAGGCACTCAAAGGACACCAAAACGACACGCTTTCTCCCTTCCCGTCCTTCTTCTATTCGGGTCTCCTTCAGCTGCTCACAGCCCTGCCTGGGCCGGGCGCCCGGCGCTGACACAGGCGGGGTGTGGGCGGTGGGGGGGCTCGGCCACAGCTGCCGCTGCCATTGGGGCCGGCGAGGGGCCGGGCTGCTCGGCCCGGCGGCCTCGGGGAAGACGGCCGGGAGCAGCACCCTGCGTCCTGAGGTGTCTGGCGGAGGCGTTGCTCGTTGCCGCCGGCTGCCGGGCACGGGAGGAGGAGGAGAGCGGTGAGGCGCGGCTCGGTGGGGGGCGGCAGGGGAAGCTCACCTTGTTCAGCCGCTTGGGCGTGTTGAGGGGTTCGCGTTCTGGTTTGCACGTATTCAGTTCAGCGGGGAGCCAGGCATGCATTCTTTCTTCTTGGCTTGCGGTGGTTCCCCCCCCCTCGGTATGGAGACTTTCCATCTGCCGTGAAGCGGCCACCCTGCCAAGGGGGCACCATACAGTTTGAACTATGGCTTAATCATTAACTGCAATTACTGCATGTTCTTAGCTACCTATAATGACTATTTTTGTAGGTTAAATAGGTGCAGACTATCAGGATCAGATGGAGCATCTACAGCCCTCCCACATGCACTTGGACTGTAGCACCAGCGCTGCCTTTCACAATGCTTTCATCTTGTTTGTCCCTGATAGGCTTGCTCAGTGTTTGGCAGCCTATCCGCTAGGAAAGTACAGACTGTGCTCCGTCCAGCTGAAAGCCTAACTATTTACATCATGGCAGTTATGGCTCGGTTTCCTATTCCTTGCTTGCAGAGACAGTTGAAAAGCCAAACAGCCATTGCTGTTTGTACTTGCCTAGAGAAAAAGGGCTTCTGAGAGATCTGTTTGATGGAAACAAATACATTAATCAGCTCCATATTTTGGAATAATCTTCCAATTCATGCTGTGGATGCTGGGAAGTCTAAATATAGCTAGCTTTTCACGTTCTCCTTTCAGGCTGACAGAAGTGAATCTGATCGTGGGTTTCCTAAGTTGGCAGGCCTTGAATTTTGTCGTACTATGCTTCACCATAGGATGTTAACATACTGTTGCTGTGAGTCAAGGGCAGCAGAAAAGAAAAAGTCAAGAAAGTAAATCAGTTATTAAGCACCCACGAGTATAGTGAAATAAGGGTGAGATATTGCAGACATCCAGGAATAAAACGGAAGATCACTCAAAATTTGACATTGGTCAGTTGCACTCAGCTGGTAGCCAGGGCCAATTTAATCTGTTACAATAATATTGATTCCCAGCTTGTCTGATATTTATTGAGTGAACTGTTATGCTGTAAGTGATGAGTAAACACATATTTCCTCACATAAAGAAGTGTATTCAAGATAAACCAAGAGGCATCCAGAACTATATGCTTTGAGCTGTGAATGACAGGTTTACTGTAGGCCTGCAGAAAGCTCACGTCACAGCCATCTTCTAATAAAGCAACTGCTTACAAACCTACCTTTGACTGAACATTTCTGCAAGCACATACATTTTGTGCAGCGTTTAAAAAAATAGTTTAAACCGCTATTTCAAAACCACAGCTGCAATTGCGATTGCTGTCTGGAATACAACAGCAGGCTGCTCCAGCCCTGAATAACTGTTTCTGGGGTACATGTATTGCTTTGCTGCTGGATTACATCAGATATTTGTGCCACTTGATGCATTGGCATTCATCACAAGCCTGTTTATTTTTAATCCCTTAATTACAGTATAGAACATCTTTCACTTGCAATTCTGCTCTCGGCAACTACCCAACACACCCACAAACATCTAGCAATAACAAGAGCAATTCCTTGCTGAAAACCTAGCACGCTTAGTTTCAGGGATCTGGTGGTCCAGTTCAAACTTATCTGGTGCAACAACATGGACTTATTACCAAATGCACCCCAGCTTGACTTTCATCATGTTAAGCATTATTCTGCAAATGGTTAAATAAGCTGATCTCTGTATTTTTCAGCATCCTAGATGAATAAGCATTAATCAGTTTTTAGCTGTGGTGAGCCAGCTGGTGTGTTTAATACAGCTGGACCAGAAAAGACATCCAAAAAAAAGTCAGTGGAAGAACTTGGTCTCCTTGTTACCCAAGGGATCCCATTTCAGGGTTGGGTCTAAGTAGAGAACATCAGGCCAGACAGAACAGCTCAAAGCTGCATGGGCTCCACTTTGTGACGTTCAAGTGAGTAATTGTGCGTGTCTATGGATACACTCTTAGTGGTTGTTCCTGGCCTGAAAAAAAAATGAAAATCACAATTCACTTCCCAAGTCTGTTTTGACAAGTAAAATGCAAGTACTAATGAAATGAGACAGAACGGAATGTCATGTCTCTTATGCAGGAAGTCAGCTCTTGGAACAAAGTCATTATCACTCTCACTAGCTCCATCACAACCCTAGCTACCTCTGAAAATACAGGCTATTGTGATGGAGGTGGCTAGTGGAGATTCCTTACCTCGATTTATCTGCAGCATTCCTCATTAGAACTGTAGATGTTGTTGGCTGATCTGTGTAGGATTGTTTCTCGATGAGTCATGCAGATTGTTCTGTAGTCTCTTCTAGGCAGTGCTAGTGCAATGCATGATTAGCGGCCTCTGACTGTGAAATTGTTTCCTGAATGATGTAACTGAAAATCCCCCTTCCTGTGCTGCTTCCTTCTTGATGGATTCTCTCTTTGTTCTTAGACATTCCAGCCGCTGTCTTTTATTGCTGAACGTTTGTTCGTTCCTACGATTCTCTGTGAAGACAAGTTATGTCAACAGCTGCTTTAATCCATTTGGTAAGAAACAGAGGGTATCAAGTACGGAGAGCCCTGCTGACGTCCCGCCTCTTGCAAGACGAGAAGCGTCCAACAGTTGAGTGCTACAGTTCCACCTCTGAACGCCGTGCGTCCCGCTTCGATCCAGATGGGAGTGGGCGACCCGCCACATGGGACACCTTTGGCATCTGGGACAATCGCATTGATGAACCTATTCTCCTCCCACCAAGCATAAAGTATGGGACGCCAATTCCCAAAGTCAGCCTGAGCAACGTGGGCTGTGCTAGCCATATTGGCAAGCGGAAGGAAAACGAAGACCGCTTTGATTATGCTCAGCTGACAGAGGATGTCCTGTACTTTGCAGTTTACGATGGACATGGCGGTGTGGCGGCAGCAGACTTCTGTGCTAAGAACATGGAAAAATATATCAAGTAAGTGTGGGTCGTGTGAACATGTGGCAAATGACTTACCGTAGAGCTTCCTTCTTTAGGGCCAAAAGGGAACTGTGGGTGATACACTGCCGCTAGTCATCCTTGGTTATACAGCCAGTTAGTCCGAAAGGGGCTGCAGGAACACCGGATAGTGAACACTCCCCTTAACAACAGACATGGCATCGAGTACTTCTCTGTGCACTCCCTGCCCCATGGAACAAGCCTGCAAAGACAAGAAAAGAGAATGTGATTGTACACACCTTCCAGGAAAGGGCTGGAAACACAGTGCATGTGAATTGTCCCTTGTCAGGTGGGGGGCACTGCGATTGCTGACCTACACGGCTTGTTGATGCTCCTCTGGAGCTCCGTGTCACATGCGTGGGTGTTGGAAGAAGCACTCGATCTATTTACAAAATTACAAGATGGTTCTTCCAGCGTAAGTCGTTAATAAAACAGTATTACCTTTTCAGTGTAATCCAGCATTAATCAGGGAGGAAATAAGTCTACAGAAGAGATTGGTTAAGGTGAATATTTCTCATAAAAAAGTTTATTTTTTTTTTGTTTCCAGAGAATTTCTTGCTCAGGAGGAAAACTTGGAAAACGTTTTGAACAATGCTTTTCTAGAGATAAACAATGCATATGAAAGGCATGCTCATCTGTCTGCTGACGGTAGGTAAAAAATATTCTCTTATAGGTGTGGGGAAAGAGGATTTTCTTACCTGCTCAATAGTTTTGTACTAAGACATCCTGAAAACCTCTTGAAAACAGTTTTATTTAACATAGCTTTTTGCTCTATTCACTTACTGCAAATGAAACAATTATGCTTTACCTGCCTAAAAATGAACAAGCTATAAGAAGTCTAGGTCAAATTTACTGGGGAAGTTATTAGTCTGAGTTTCGGTATAATCTTCATTAAATTTTTGTTACTATGATTCTGTCCAGAAAAGCATTTCTCAAGTTAGCAAGGAGTGATTTAAATTAGCAAGCAATATAACTTTCCTGGGTGATAATTTTTTTTCATATATTTTTTTTCCCCTGTTGAAGAGCTGTTATTCCCTTGAGTTGAAAGGAACGCTGTCAAAAGTTCCCCTTTCTGACTTGGCCGTTGCAGTCAAGGAGGAATGTAAGCCACAATTAATACAACCAGTACTGCTTCTGCACAGAGAGAATCAACAGAGTAGCTGAGTATGAAAGGGAAAACAGCAGTCAAGAGGAAAACAAGGTTGGCTGTGGTAAAGCCAGCACTAGCCCTTTTAGATTTCTTATTCCTGGCTGTTCACCAAGTTCGCCTGTATACGCCTAGAGACTATACACATCTGAAGTTCCAGTTAAAGCTCCTGGGGTTTATCGGGAGTAATTTGGGAAGGTCGTTGTCCCATTTCTGTCACAGGAGTTTCCTCTAAAATAAAATACTATTTCAAGAGTTAGTTTGCCCACTGTGTAAAAAAAAAAAAAAACAAACATCCAAACCAACCAACCAAAAACCAACAACAACAACAAAGTGTCGCAGAGAGCTGCTGCAGATGCTGGTGATACAGCAGGTGGTTCTACAGGAGCATAAATGGGAAAAGTTTTCTGTCCAAGAAAGACATTAAATCAACAAGTCCTTTAGGGACTGAAGTTATACCATGTTTTTGGGCTACTTCTTTAAGAAATCAGTGAAAACATTCTATTATTGGAGTGGTTTCCTGCACTTAAAGTTCTACACAGACCTATGTAGACCTAAACAATTACTGGCAGGGCAGGAAGGCTGGCTGTTGCAGCACTGTGAGGGAAGTACCCCCTTCCTCTTACCTGATGCAGGCTAACGTACCAGGAAAAGAAGTCTCAGGTTCTGAAACGCAGCCCTTAAAAAGGGCAGAATTTCATCTGTCAAGTTATTTTCTCCATTATATTCTATTTTATAGTCAAGACAACCTCTATTATTAAAAAAAAAATGTGGTAAAGAATCCCAAATGATTTTGACCTATTAAGTCAGCTTTCACAGAGCTAATGAGAGGCTTATCAGTAGAGCCAATAAGCTTTTGCATCCAAGAGTTTCCTTGCAAATACATTATATTAGAAGCCCATTTTCAAGAAAACATCTGAATACAAGCTAATGTGCTTCACTGGATCGGGACTTTTTGTTTTTAGTAACATGGTAATTAGTTTTATTTGTACTCCACCCCGGCCCTTTGTTATTAAGACAGCTCTTGGTTTTCCTCATTTCTGTGACCATTGTCAAGTTTCAGAGCAACTCCTTGACAAGGATGTTTGGCAACCATACTGAGTATACTATACTTTGTTGTTCTGAACACAGTTTCTGATTATAGCATTTTGTATTTGAGACTTGAAGAACTGAACAATGAAAATATTTGACAAACAAGTTGTGCAGCAAACCGAGCATTTTGGAACTACTTGTTGCATTTTATCATACCATTTAACTCACTGAGTAGGGCCCCTTACTGAAACAACGCAAATGCCAGCAAATTTATGTAACAGCTATCAAGACACCAAACAAACCCTCTTTATTAAAAAAAGTTTGAGGTCCAAAAATATAAAGGGGAAAAGCAATCATTTAACATCCGCTGTGGCCATGTTCTGCGAAGTACTCAGCATTTCTTAGGTAGACTGAATGCCTGCATGCTCTCACAGGAGCCAGCAGGATCTGGAAGTGCCCAGTGCTCTCAGATGGTTGCCCAGCTGGAAATCAAGCTATAAGGGAAAGAGTGGAGCAGCACTGTGCACAGACAAGTGCAGATTTCTGAACAAGGCATGCTTTTTGTTTATCTTCATAAAAAGTTCAATACTCTGATGACTATTTGGTGCTTATGTTTTTGTTGCTGCTTCTGTTTTTAAAGTTACATGAGATTCAATGCTTTGCATGTATCCTTGTTAGAAGACTAATTCCAAACTGATTCAGTTTGCTGGCAAAAATTCTGAATAACTGTGGCTATTCTAGAAGTGATATTCAAGAGCATTGCCCAAGTTTTTTGAAAATGGTGGTTGGTTGCATAACACCAGGTATCTGGGATACGCTGGATGCTCGTCAAGACTGACCTCTTTTTGAATCTCTGCCAGAGCTCATCAAGTGCAAAAAATAGCTTAGTCTTGTTCCCATTGATAAGCCTGCGAGGGTTCGTACACTCCTTTTGCGAGGGTTCGTACACTCCTTTTCACTGCATCTGTGAAAGATACAGCACATGGTCATGATCTTTACTCTGCTTTGAAAACATCTAATGTGTGCCTGGCTGTTTCAAGGACCATGACTCCCAGGACAAACCCCTAGAGCCAAAATTGCATGGATTTTGGCTAGCACAATGTTTATAATAATATTTAGGGGGGAAAAAGAACATATGGTACACATGTAACAGGACTAGAGACGTGCATTATCAGAAAACTTAGCTCTGTCTTCACGAACTGCTGCTTGTAGTTATTTGCAATTATAATTGGAAAATATGTACAATAATACTTTCTTGGAGCTTTCAATAAAAAATACAGGTGTACATATGTGTTCTGATACTGCTGCTGTACCTGGCATGCAGGTTAACTCGTGCAGCTGGACTGCTATACTGACCTGCAGACCCTTCCATTATCCCCTCCAACAGTTTTAGACAAAAGCATAAGGAACTCCCTCTGGCAGATCAATGATAAGCTGTCCCCCACATAAATCATTTCTCATAATTAAGAGCTCAGAGATGTGCCTGAGCCTTGAAACACGGTGTTTGATATCTTATTGGAAACTCCCTTTATTTCACTTCCAGACATTCAAATATATCCAGTCACTGTTAAATCCCTGCTTATCTAACATACAGTACGCAGTAAAGAGAGTTCACAATGAACAAACATATCATTATCCATGGGACAACCACTAACAGAGATGGACAGAGTTTTCTGTTATTTTTGACTGGTAGTAAAAACCTAAACGTAAAAGCTGAATAGCTTTCCTGAGCAGGGACAGAAATAAACAAGTGAATCATGTGCTTAAGGCAATTAGAACATCATTCTGGAGAAATGGGAAACAAACCCTGTACTGGCCTAATACGGTCCTATAAGGTACTGCTACTGCTTCTGTTGACTGCAGGCACAATCCCCCAAGCAAAGAAAACAACAGGCAGGCATGCTTTCCATTGACCTCCACATTCAGTGCATCCAACTCTAATCACATTGCCACTCACTTCTGGAATAGCCATCTTAATAAAACTTAGACAGGTATTATCTGATGTGTCTATATTTGAAAGGCACTCCTGCAACTTAATGTGCTGAGTAAACAGCAAAAGTCTTAAAAATAATTAAATTTAAAAAGTAGTTTTTTTTTTTTAAATTATCATTCAAGCACATGATTATTCTTTCTTTGAATATGTTAACCTGCAACACTGATGAAAAGGGAGAGCTGCAGAAATTTTACTTAAGTATTTTGTAATATCAACAACACAAAGACAGCTTTTTTACCCGAGGGCTCAAACTCTTACCTAATCAAGGTAGAAGATGCAAATTACAATATTACAGGGGTATTTCTCTGCATTTTGGCCAAAGGTCAGAATGAGTCATTCAGCGCCCTTCATTAAAATGGCTCCATTTCAGTTGGCACTGGTTTGAACTCTCCATTTTTGTTTGATATTTATTTTAATTAGAAAACTACCTTGAGAAAACAGATTGGGCCATATTTTATTCTGAAAATTTTCTATAGAGTGGCTGCTGTTATCATACATGAGACAGCTACATCTCAAACCAATGTATTTGTTTGGTTGACTTTGTGATTGGTTACTTACCAACATCCCCCCCCGCCAAAAAAAAAAAAAAGTAGCTTTTATTTGGACTCAAGAACAACTGGTTTTGTCACACAGTTTTAGTGACAAAGCAAGAATGGCGGCAATTCCCGTCCCTAGACAAAATGTATGTGTAAGTCTCAAATACGGCCAAACTGGACTTCACACAGCTCATCAGGACTTCCTGTATACCCTGCAAAAGACAGCTGTGGGTAAACCCAAAGTGACTCCCCTCCCCTGTTTTGCAGCCCTTATTCTTTCATCTCCAGTGTTGCAGGTTTATTTTGTTTGAACAAAGTCCCTGGGTCAATTTCCTATTTGCCTCTGTGTACATGTTATTTGTGGCAGACACTGTACCTGGTCAGCAGCTCTAGAACTGGAGGCCCTGGACACTATATGCTGGGCTTCAGTGGAAAGAGAGATCTGCTTAATTTTGTCCCAGGTGAAGGAGTCTGGCGGTTCCTAGCCTGGACTACTGGAAGGTTCACACATCCTCTTTGTCACATTAGTTGAGATGACTTGCAGTAAAAAATGTCCAGTGAGTGTTAAGAACCTATTGAAAAATCTTAGTTTTATAGCGATATTGTTAGGTAAACAAGATGAACTCTTTAATTTTAAAAACCAGTAGACATGCTGATGCAATATATTTTTGTGTTATTAAATAACCTAGCAGTAGTCATAGTAAAGCATTAGAAACATTACCCCATCCTCACTCTTTTGTTTTGGAAATGTGCAAGAGATCACATAATCCTTTTAGTCTAATTATTAGATCCACATTCTTCCAACCTTACTCAGACCATGAATCGGTCCCAGACAAGTGAGCACGAGTGGCATTTATTTTTCTCGAAGAGCCATTTAACTCATACGCATTTCTAAGGAACGAGTCTCTATGACCATTACTGCAGTTCTGTATGGTATCTTCGATGGCTCTCAAGTACCATCCCTCTGCTTCCTGATAGCAGCTCTTTTGGCTTTGATAGTTGGCACTGTAAAGATGCAGATTCACCTGAATGACCAAATGTTTGCAGTCAATCATGAATGAATGACTACGGATGGTAACCTTTTCTGATACCATATGTGTTTGTCAGCATAGTTCCAAAACAAGCAATGAGATGGGAGACTAGCAGCATTAATTTTGATGTCTATATAAAATCTATTTTCTGTGAAATAAACAAGGTCGTTTAACGTAGGTTCTTCATGTCACTTCTTTTAGCTGTTGGCTAAAACAGGTATTTTACTGGCTCTACTAAAATTTCTGATGACACTGCTACTTGTTATTACCTTATTTTCATAACATGTCTCAAAGTGAGCCTGTACCAGACTAGTCCTTGCTTCCAATTAGAAGCAAGATGTCAGTGCTGACCTGCATACTCAGAGGCTACAGGCATCTACATGGTTTTGAATACAGTATTCCACATCGCAACTGTAACGTAGTCCAAGATGTGTCCTATACTACCATGGTGGATGTTTCCCATCGACTTGTTGCTTAAGTTGGTTAACCAAGCCATCGCAGCAGTAATAATACCTGTTTTAAATAATAACCCAAGCTTAGTTTAGTTGGTTTTGAGAGGTTGTTTTGTTTCACAAGCTCTCTGGTTTCACCGTACAACAAGGCTCCATGCATCTCTCAGGGCCTTGTACAGTCCTGTCTCAGGTCCATGCCACCACCCTGGGGGCCAGTGCTGCAGGGCCAGGGACAGGAGGAGTGCATGTGGTTGCTGCTGAGTTCTACAGAAGCAGTGGTGGGAACACCTTCAACCATTACTCATGTGAAAGTAGGAATATAAACTGGGGATTTTCATTCCTAAATTAACACAAAAGTTCTCTGTGCAATGGGCTAGCTTTTAAAACCAATTTCTAGAAAACCCCAGACTGCAATAGGCCTACAGAGGACTTTCCAAAGGGATCTGCATTGGCTGTGAATTTGTAGCAATTGCTGTTCCCAGCCAGGTGTTTTACTTGAAGAGCTCAAATCAGCAGGACGTAGTGTTTTCCAGGCAGCTCTCCCTAGCCAGTGTTGCATGTGATACTAGCTGCAAAGGTGCACTTCCCTTCAAAAAATATCGAAGTCCAAAATGAGAGCTAGGCAGTTCTTTTGGCATTTCCTTCACCACAGATAAAACCTCACATCTATTCTGAAATTAGGCAGACTGGTATTTTCTTGTTTAAGCATGTTCCCTCCCACATCCCCACCCCTGAATTTTTTTTAGAAGTTGCAACAAGAAGGTTTGCATTCAACAGTTAATCCAACCAGGTCTCTAAACACAGATAAGATCACTCCCTTGCCCTATCAGAAGAGGAAGACAGTAGCTAGAGCTCTGGCTTGCCCTCTAGGCAGCAAAAATCCAAGTAATCCCACCTGTGCTGAGGGTAGATTGCCCAGAGGCAATCACCACTGCCAGGTGACCACACTTGTTTCCAATGTAAGGAAAGCAGAATCCAGCTCTGCCTTAGCACTGCGACCTCTGACAAATCTGTGTGGTCTGAAGAGAGCTGAGTCCCTTTCTCAAAAAAGCCAGTGCCTGCTGGCTGAACCCTTTGTCTCCTGTCAAACCTGGGGTAACTAGAAGTAGATTATTAATTCTGACAGCAACTGGAGAACCCTACAGACTGCAGTAAGGGAATGATCTGGAGGTTCTCTTCTGTTGAACAACATGCAGCTACAATCACAATTACTCAGTTGCCCACTTCACCACCTGGCAGAAGGAGAGAACTGTCAGCTTTATGGTGGGCTACCCATGCAGTCACTGTGCCCAGGGATAAAGACAATAATCCTGTATCTTGAGAAGAACCAGTGGAAAGTAAAATCGATTTGCTACAGGCTGAAAAGAAGCCTCTGCATCTTATACTGCTTTTACTCCACTAGACCTCTTTACATGGAGCCATGTTGTTGCACAGAAATACTTATCTTTTCCACTTCCTCTCTCTCTCCCCTACCTAAGTCCTATATGCATGTTTACTCACTATATTTTTAATAGATATATAGCTTTAGTTTAAACATAAAAGCAGTTACTTACTGGTAACGTAGAGCACAAGTCTTTGGTTTAACCAATTGGCACTGTTACTGTCTTGTAAATGCTCCCATGCTTTAAGGCAGTGTTAAAACCCCTGTCTCTCTCTGATATGATATTTGTAGCAACTTTGATGAACTCTGGGACCACTGCGACAGTGGCCCTGCTCCAGGATGGTATTCAGTTGGTTGTGGCAAGTGTGGGAGACAGCCGTGCCCTACTGTGTCGAAAAGGAAAGGCTATGAAACTCACTATTGACCATACGCCAGAAAGGAAGGAGGAGAAGGAAAGGTACCTGGTGGCTGATATTGTGGCTTCTTGGGGAAGGGCTTCGGTCAGTCTGTGCTGCTGCCAGGTTGGACCTGGGAAAAAGACTGGAGATGAACATAACACTCCAAGCTAAAGAAAAAGTGGCACAGCCTCTATTACGTCATTTGCTTCCATTTAGGGGACTGGGGATTTGTAAAGTCCTATGCGAACAAAAACTGTCACAGCAGTAAGATCAGCATGGCTAGGACTGGGTACCGAGCCATGACCACACAGTTCAAAGACTTGTCCAAGAGTGCCAAGTGAAAGCCAAGACCCGAAGAACGTACTACTGTAGTTATCAGGTCAGGACTCAGCCTTCTCATTCCTTCTGTGGAACCCTTCAAACAGCAAAAAACAACTCTCAATCTCTCCGCTCAGGTCCTCAGTATCCCATCCTGCATGAACAGAGAGTGGCAGAAACTGCAGCTAACAGACAGGGGGAATCAGTAACTCAGTCTGAATCAGTAACTCACATTTGCTTTCTCTTTTGTACCTCTGGACAGGATTAGGAAGTCTGGTGGCTTCGTTGCCTGGAACAGTTTGGGACAACCACACGTGAATGGTAGACTTGCAATGACGCGGAGCATAGGAGATTTGGATCTTAAGAACAGTGGCGTGATAGCCCAGCCAGAAACAAAAAGGGTTCAGGTAAAAGAAGGCCTGGTTAACAAGGACAGCAACATTTGGACTAAGGGGCAACATAGGTATTTAAAGCATGTGGTGGTAACCACTCAGTGTACACAGGTGGAACCAATCTTTGATTTTTTTTTAGTGGTGAAGTAATGCAAGACCCATTCTAATTAAATTATTTCAGATTAACACTTAAAGGCAGAAGACAATCTGGACCCAGTAGTAAATTCAACCAAGAACCAGGTTAACTTCTAAATCCCAGTTATCACAGTATAATATAGGATAAGTGAAGAAAGACCACATGTGATATCCATTACTGAAATACCAAGGTGTCAAATGGTTTGCAGCTTGCAGTCAGATACCTAATTTTGAGGATAATACTGATACAAAGCCGTCACTGAGAACAGCGCAATATGTAGAGGGTTGTACACCTGGGAGGAGAGGAGGAGGGAAGGGCAGTTACATGCATCTTAACATAGCTCTACAATTGTCCAGAAAACAGGTTAACAACCTACCTGGTTAACAACCAGGTATTCAGCACAGTTGCATTCACATTTGCATGAAGAGAAAAACAAGGCTCTCGTCTTAGGTCATATTGTTTCATATTTTTCCCCAATGCCCCTCCTGGGGCCTGAGGAACTTTGTGTTCATTTGCTCCCAGTCCAACACAAAGCACTGGCTTGAGGGGCTTGGGAGATGACCGCAGCACTTAATGTGTCTTCACTGAAATCCTTAGTTTAAGGAAGCATTTTGTTTACTGGGCAATGTATATAGCATTGGTCTTTTGGCCTCAGTGTATCCAGAGGGCTGCTTCTTAGAACAGTTAGTTCTCATGCACAAAGAACAGGCAGAACTCCCACAAAAATTGCTTTGCAACAGAAGGTAAAAAACAAAAACAAATGCAAAAAAAACAACTAAACAAACAAAATCAACCAAAAAAATCAAGGCAACGGTTTTACCTTGCAGCACTCGCTCTACTGTTGTGCATACTTTGTGCCTTTATTTCAGTTGCATCATGCAGATGACAGCTTCCTGGTCCTTACTACAGATGGTATTAACTTCATGGTGAACAGTCAGGAGATCTGTGACTTTATTAATCAGTGCCACGATCCCGCTGAAGCTGCCCATGTTGTTACTGAGCAGGTAATGCCAGGGTTTCTCGAAGCACCAAAGCGCTGCTGCAGAGGTAATGCAGCTGACTGGTGACACAGACTGTGCAGGTGCTCAGTGTGCTCCGGTGGGTCCTTTTCAGCACATGACAAAGACAAAGGCAGAAAACTAAGCCATGAAGAAACGGTTGTTTACTCTCAGTGCACTTGTTGTTTTTTTCTTTTTGTATTTCAAAGAAAAAAACACAACCATGTATTCAACAGTGAATTGAACTATTCTGGCTTACATGGCCAGTAGTCTAGTTGTCTGGCCTTTCCTTCCCAGGGTCTTGCCACATCCTTGCTGGGAACATACGGACATTTCAATTGATGCACTTAGTTCATGAGCCACAGAACTGTGCTGGACAGTAACTGCAGTTTACTGCAGTGCTGAATGTCATCAGCACAGACAGAAATGATCAGTTTCTCACTAGGGTTCTGGATGGTGGCATATCCCATGAAAAGCTCTGAGGTAAACAAGAGCCTGCAGCATTAGAACTGGGAAGAAGCAAGGAAGTGTCAGGTCTCAGAGCATGCTGTCCCATGTGGCGTCAGATACTTGTTTCCCTTTCTAAGCAAGATGATGATGCTGACAACTTGTTTCTTCTCTCAGGCAATGCAATTTGGCACTGAGGACAACAGCACGGTTGTCATAGTGCCTTTTGGAGCATGGGGAAAGTATAAAAACGGCGAGATCAACTTCTCCTTCAGCCGCAGTTTTGCCTCCAGTGGGAGGTGGGCATGAAGTCCTGCCACAGCTATCTTTTCCTGCAATAATCTGGACACAGTGTGCTACAAGAGAGCACCCATCTGTTCATAAGCTGGCTGAATGTCTTGTTCATCTCCCCTGCTGCCAGTGTTAAGGAAGATGCCACCGCTCCCTTAGTGCGTAATGTCCCATTACTGCTTGCAGTTGATTGCATTTTACTATGCTCGTTTATTCAGATCGGCATTGAGGCAGCTATTTCTTTGGGTTTCTATTCCCAGCAGCTCTTCACACCACTTGGTTCACGTAGACAAGTCTCTAGGCCTCCACCTGAGGCTGGAGCTATTGCACATTTGTTTCATACCAACCTGTATTACCTAGGACTCTTAGTTACCTGGCAGCTGTGAAAGTCTGAGACTGAGCCATGTGCCATCTTCTTTGTACATTAATCCACAGGGGAACAAGCGCACAGTTTTCCTAGTGAGACAAAAAGAGGTTTTGTTGTTTTCCTCTGCCATGCAGCCACCCAAAACTCCCTGTGTTTCCAGGAGAAGCAGGTGAAATACAAGGGGGAAGTTTCAGAAGCAATTAGCCTGTGGTTATATTCTGGTGCCAGTGGCATTCAGTGTACCTGAACAACATCCTAAGACAGTGCTGCTTTGCAGGATTTTAGGCTCTCACTGCTGTTATCTGTCATCCTTCAGCTCCCAAGAGACAGAGCAGGCTAGAGCCATGTACTGTTGGACAGAGAGGAACATCTCTCTGTTGGGTCCAAAGCCTGGACCACCTGTGTGCACCATGCAGCAGCCCCTTGCACTGCATTGTCTTTGGTGTGTCAGTGGCTTAACAGAAGCATGTAGGAGGGAAAAAGCAGCACATTTTTTGAATTGCCGAGACTCCGATCAATTTCAATGTCCTTTTATTTTTTTTATGTTCTCCTTTTTTTTCCCCCTAAGAAAAAAGAAACATTTCAAAGAGTTTTCTATTCAAGATTCTTTGGATGTCTAAGAAAGGAGTTTGTTTATTATTTCTTCATAAATATATGAGCATTTTCCTGCCCTCTGCTGAAGTTTTTTTTCAGTTAGTCAGGATGTCCTGGGTCTCCTTATGGTATACAGAGAGATGTAAAATGCTCAAAGCAAGAAAGCTAGAGAAATGAGTGAGCATTTTAATAACGTACTACAGTAATTTTTGTAAGTTTGGGGGTTTTGTTTCTAGTGGGTGTCCAATACTGGGACACCAAAAGGTAGTTTTGTACTTAAAGGAAATGTATCTACTTCCCTTTGTGTTGGGAGTCCGTGTCCAGCAAGGCACCAATGGCCAGAGCCCTGAGCCAGCTCAGCTCGCTGCTGTGACAAGACTGCAGGTGACACGTCAGTGTGTTGGCAGCAGGTGAAGAGTTGTCCCAGCATGCCTCCGTCAGAGCTCGTTCTTCCTCTGCTCCAAATCAGGCGTGCAGTTCCTGTGGCCTCTGAATCACCCTGCTGTAAGAAAATAAGGGCAGAGGAAAATCAGGCTCTTCCCACATTTGCAACAGTAGTTTTTAGCTGTTTCCAACCATGCAATTTTACATACCAAACAAACCAGCCAACCAAAATGAACAGAAGTGAGAGAAACTGCCTGATACTAAACCACGTTACAACAAGGAAAAATATTTCTGAGATGCCTGGTCTGATTCTTGTTTTTGAGTGTGACATAGGCATCTTCATTATTTTTAGCCCTTTCCAGACCCAGGGTTACAGCACTGATAGTCATTCCACATCTTCTCGGCTCTAGCTGCAGGCCTAGGAGCACCCTGCAGAGCTCAGCGTTGTACTGACAGCATTAATTCTCTGTGTTTAGAGAGTATGCTCATTTTGTCCCATTGCTTGGTGTATTATATGGTATATATAGTGTCAATATTTGGTTCATAAGTATAAAGAACTCATGAATCAGTATTTGTAAATCTCTGTTGTATTTGTTGCTGTTGCCCAGGCATCTTGAATGAATGTGTCATTGGTTTACAATTATAATCCCTTCTCTCTCCCCAGAATTGCCCCAGCACTGGGGTTCAGTCTTCACCTGAGATCAACAGGTTTGATCCTGGACTCAGCCTTGTTTACTTGAGGCAAAATGTCACTTTTGATTGAGAACTTCTAGTTCCCAGCCTGTGATAGGTTTGAAAATCGCCACAGCCTTTTGTAGTAAAACCAGCAAGAGGCAGCCTCTCCTGATCCTGAGCACTTGCAGAGAGGAAACACCTACCAGAGGTTTGGAGAGCTGTGCTGGCAATGTGGTTATGACCCATTTGCACTGCAACCTGAACAGCTGACTCCCACTGAGAAACTGACCTGCTGAAATAGCAAGCGCAATAGCTCTCGGCTAAGGGTTAACCACAGCACATAGCCATCTTACTCTGGGCAGAGGAAGGGTTAGAGTCAGCTCTGCAGAGGGAGTTGCTGCAGGGGCAGCTTCGGTGTCAAGTGTCGGACAGGCATGAGCAGCGGCGTAGGGGTTTGGACAAGCCCCATCGACACATTTGGTGTCGAACGCCACTATCCAGACAGAAGATATCAAGGGCGCTGGGGGTGTTTGTGACAAGTACATGTTTTTTTGAGCAGTACTGGATACTTGCCAAACTGAATGCATAGTATCAAATGCAGGCTGGTAATGAGTAACACTGCAAATGAAGAGCAGGTGCTCTGAGGAATGGCCTGGCAGTTAAAATAACTTTCAAGCATTGACCTATATGTAAAATGAAATCATTTTTACACTAACTGGAGATTTGGGGGCATTTTTTGTTTTATCCCTATCTGGTAGAAAAATTCATAGATAACGGAAGTTGTTGTGCTTTTATTTCCTCTAACAGACTGGTTGTCATTCTCAGAGGAAAGATCCATCCGTAACTGCTTCTGTATTATTGAAAGGAAGGGATAAGACAAAGCTTTCCAAAATATGAGGTGATTAGATATTACTGCCTTTATACAACCACAGGAAAACTTTGGCTACAAAGGAATTTTCAGTGTCATCTAGTGCAGCCTCCTGCTCAAAGCAGAGCTAATTTCAGAGTTACATCCTGCTGCGAAGGGGCATCTCCCAACACTGAAACGTAGTGACTGAAAGCGTATGGGAATAAAGATTTTAGCATACAGTGCAATCTACCTGTTGAACCACTAAAACACATTGAAGGTGAAAGCTTACCAGCATGTGAAAAACAACAGGCACTTTGTATAGCTACCAGTGAATTTCACAAATCAATTAGCACATGTATCTAACAGATACTAGCTGTTTTGCTCTACGCAAAAGTTAATGAGCAACTGACAAAAGACTACAAAGATGCATTTCTTATGCACAGGTTATTCCCCGCCTGTTCCCTCTAGTTTTCTGTATCTCATTCTAAAGTAAACAAACTACCAATTAAGATGAAACTCTTTGCCAAGTGGCACAGTAGTCTGCCCATTCCTCTCTCCATTAAGCACAGAGGAGCCTTCACACTGGTTTGTGGGGATTTCTGACTTCATGCTGTGCACTGCCAGACTCTTAAGTGCCAGTCAGAAGCATCATTTTGTACAGACACTCCACTACCAGGATCTTTCTCCTCAACAACAGCCTTGCCTTTTCCTGCAACCATGACAGTAAACTCCCTTAGGATTTAAATGGCAACTGTGCCAAACCTTGTTTTTTTTTCAAAGAAATCAGGCAAAACCTGCAGTGTCCTGGGTGATGGGTTCTTCAGTCATTTGACACTTCTTACTGAAGAGTCATTCAAATAGTCCCATTTACATTTTAGTTTTGGGGTGTTTGGGCACCGATAGCACATAAACTGAGTGGGCTTCGCCAATGCCTTCAGTGGGACTCAGTGTATGGCACTGAAAATCCCTTGCACGGACTATGGAAGTTGGAAGAATAAAGTTGCGTCATGGTAAACACAACTGTCTTGTTATGGTACCAGGGGATCAAATTAGCAGCACCCTGGATAATACCCAGCAAAGGAACCTCTCAGCACAGGGTCCCCCACCAGAGATACGTACTGATCTGCTCTAATGAAGGTGTGCTTCTATTTTTTTTTTCCTCCCTAGTCAGCAGGCCTCCTGCTGCTTACAGCAGCTCTACAAGTGATCAGATTGAAGCCACAAGAACATGCAAAATTATCTTGCCTAGTAGAGGGTTCCTTTTAACCTGAGGGAATAAAAGCTAATTGTCTACAACAAAAAGCTAATTATCTACTGTCTACAACAGTAGTTGCCTATCAAAGGGGTTTATTATTGCAGGATCTACGTGTATCTTAAATTTTGAATGAAATTCAACAGAATCTCAATTTCCTCTCTAGCTCTCTTTCATGTTCAACTGTTGTATCAATGAAAAGAATTATTATTTTTTCTTAAATTGCAAGCTCAACTGAACATTAAAGGTTACCTACTGAGCAAACCACAGCATTTTTTTTCCTGCCTTTTTTGAGCTGGATTCTGAACTCCATGAGATCTATCTAGTAAGCATTATTTTCTTGCCTGAACACTCCTCCTGGAACAGTGCTACTTCTGTGCTACTACAGGTACTGCCGGAGGGTGGGCTGCTGGTATGGAAAGGCAAAAAATGTTGTCCAGCTTGTTACTTGTTTTATTGTGAAGACTTGGAAGGCACAGGAGGCCTGTTGCTGGAGGATTTACTAGGAGAGCTGTTCAGATTGCAACTGGAGTTGCAGCCTGGTCTCTCCACAACCCAGGAAGTGAGGTTTCATGCTTCATGGAGGGAACTTGCTACGGTAGAACCTCATTTGCAGCCACGATAGAGGAGAGCAGGTCTGTCTGGAAGGTGACAGTAGTGCAAGAAATAGAAATGAGGGTGAGCTATAACAGCTTGTTTAATACAGTGCCCTCTTAACGACTAGTCCCGTTTTGTTTGAAAAGCTCAGGGATGGTGAATAACCATGAAACATTGTTTGTGGTTGAGAGTGGGGATGTGAGAGAAATTAGACATTACTGCTTTCTACGTGTTCGGGGAAATGAAAATTCTGAGGAGCTGAGACTCACCACAGGATTCTACACGAATTGGGGTATCAGATGACCTTTTCTGTCTCACCAGGCATATGTGCTGTGGTCAAAGGCATTGGGGTTTCTAACTAAGGCAGTAGCACGAAACAGATAGAAGTTAAACTGATATAATATTAATTTCTGTTAAGTAAGATCACTTATGCATTTATAGGTCCATTGTTCACTTACCCAACCAGATGAACATACATTGTAGCAACTCCCCAGCTTGATTTTGAAGCTGCTGTTCTCAATGCACAAATACCCATTGGAGTTCCCCCTTACCCAGCACGTCAAATGCTTGGGCAGTGGCATGTGTCATAACTTTCTACAGACAAGTACAATTGCAGATGTTCATTTCACAGTTTGCCTTAGGACTGTCTTACTGTCTGTAATTCCTGAGGTTTGATGTTTATGTTTGGTGTAATCATTGTCCATAATTAATCTACTTCTTCATTTTATTGAAATACTAATTTTCCTTCCCCCAACTCCTTCATTATTTGATTTTTTTTTTTTAAACGACATGTGTCTTCAAATTTGTGACTCATATACTCAAATGTACAGTGGGGCAGATAAGGCTGTACTGGAATTATTTAAAGATCTTTTTCAAGCAAGAATTGGCTTCTAGAGTTATATCACCACAAATGTAATTTTCTTTTCCCCACCACACACTGCCAACTATTTGTTTTGTTTTTCAAGCTCTGTTGTGACTGTCATGATAGCCCCAAGCCTTAACCTCTGCCATAAAAAGCTTTTGATAAGCAAGGCTATGCCTACAAAGGCATTCAGCCAGCAACAGCCAGTGCGAAGTACTCATCTCTGTGCTGTCAGCATCCTCTGCCGGCTTTGCTTTGTCAGGGCCACATGTTCTGACTTGCTATTTTTGTCTTACATTTTGCTATATTACAACAACAAGAAATCAAAAAGCCCTCTCTCTTAAAAAAAAAAAAAAAAAGTTTGCACTAAAACATTTCCTTTTGTAAACCTGGAAAGCTAGTTGCTGTGGAGAGCATTTCATCTTGTGACACAGTGGAAACAAACAACTTGGGCCCCCTCCACACAAGAATATCATTTGGCTTCCGCATCAATTCACAACTTTTCAGTTACCCTAAAAGAAATGATAAAAGAGAAAATAACAGCCAAGTGTTTTATCTCATCCACAGAAGTAAGTCTGTGACAACTATTATTTTTAACATTTACTGCTTTTACAGCTGAACTCAAACCTACCTTTACTCTTTTCTCCTTTGAAGGAGCAGCCTCAAGTCATAACACCTTGCTATGGCAGTGCCTGGCTCTTCTTTTTAGGACTAATGAGAGTCTTTTTCTCATCCTTTGTTGCCATTCCACTTCCCATCTCAGTCAAGAGCTTATCAGCTCTTAAGATGCATGCACGTATCAAACCGTCCTGGTTTCGGCTAAGATAGTTAATTTTCCTCCTAGTAGCTGGTATGGTGCTCTGTTTGGGATTTGGGATGAAAATAATGTTGATATCACACTGATGTTTAAATTGCTGCAGAACAGTGCTTACAGTAAGCCAAGGACTTTTCAGCTTCTCACATTGTCCTGCCAGCGGGCAGGCTGGGGGGGTGCAGCAGGAGCTGGGAGGGGACAGACGACCCAAACTGGCCGAAGGGCTATTCCGTACCATATGGGGTCACGCTGAACAATTAATATGGGGGGCTGGCAGGGATGGGGGGGGGACCGGCTGCTCAGGGATAGGCTGGGCATCAATCAGGGGGTGGTGAGCAATTGCATTGTGCATCACTTGTTTTGTACATGTTAGTAGTAATAGTACTTATCGTTATCATTATAATTATTATCATTTTCCTTTCTTTTCTCTTGTAATAAACTGTCTTTAGCTCAACCCACAGGTTTTCATTTCTTTCTGATTCTCTCCCCCATCCCAGAGAGGGTCGGGGGAGGGTGAGCGAATGGCTATGTGGTGCTGAGCTGCTGGCTGGGTTAAACCATAACACAAACACATGGTAGTAAGGGTCTTATAATCACTGCTCCAAGTAAGTAAATTTTTGGAGCTTAGACAGGGTGTTGAGAAACCTGCCGGACAGTTTTGCCCTTTCCTCATGCCTGCCCTTTTGAAGTAGTCGGGAAATGGCTGCCAGGTTAGTCTGTAATCAGAGCATTTGTCCCATAATGAGTGTCCTTGTGACCTGCTGGTTAATTTACGCCATCTGGAGAGGAGGGAGGTGGCTGTGTCCCAGCAGCACCACAGCAGTTCCCTGCCCAACCTCACCAAGATAGTAGTGGGAGAGCAAAAAGCAGTGCTTGCTCTGGCATGGAGCACTCAGAGAAGCTGGGCCACTGGGAAGGGCTGGAAGCTTTTCACAGGAGCAGAGGGCAGCCTGCATCAACGTACCCCCCACAGTCCACCTGCACAGGGGGTTGTGGCTGATGACACATGGGTTTCCTCACTGCTGTTGGGCAAGAGCCTTGCTCTGTGTGCAAGCACAGAAATACATCAATATTTGCATTTGTAACCTATGCTCCCCCAGAGGACGTGTCACCTGTTGTGCAGCACTTTAACCACCCTGCAGCCCTCCCCTGAACTGAATCCCTGCCCCTGGGAGGTCCCTGTGCCCCACAGAGCTGCAATGGAGCTCAAGGCAGGCATGATTGCAGCGAGCTATCATGTCTCTCACCAACTGTGACCTTGTGCTGGAGAACTGGACACTGGCCTGCTGGATGTCTGTTGAAGATTTTGTAGCTCTAACACCAGCATTTGAGCTGCCCTGAATCTTGCAAGACACTATTCTCACGGACCCAGGTTTACAATGGAGAGTGCACAGAAGGCTGTGGCTTTCCTATTGCGTCCTTAGCAGGGCTTTTGTACACCACAGCCCCAGAGCTGCCTGCCCCCTGTGCCACACAGGATGTTGCCCTGCAGGTCTGCTTGACCCATGCCACAAGCCAGTCTCCCTAAGCCTGCCCCCCACCCCCACCCCCAGTACCCCTCAAGCCCCCAGACACAGCAAGAACGACATCACTGCTCCCCACATGGACGTGCTGCTTGGATGGATAAGGCTCCTTCCACCCTTCTGCCTTTGCATCCCAGAAGAGAACTGATTTAAGCAAAATAGGTCTTGGTGCCTTCCCCCCCCCCCCCCCCGAGGAATGAAAGATGAGGCTCTAAGAGAATCACTGGACTCCAAGACAACTTGCCACGTCTATTTCTGTCCCAGCAGCTATCCTTCTCACCCAGACAGTACCCCTCTTGCCAAAACAGCTACTTGTCACCTCTCCGCATCATACAGTCACAATCATTTTTAACACTACTCTAGCTGTAAGGGCAAAAATTAATAACAAAATTTTCTGAAAAGAGTAGTATCCATTTCTTTCTGCATCCTAAGAGTGGTTTTGGTTATACTGAAACCTGCTTGACACAATGAAAAATCCAACTTAAGCCATCTCCTCCATACCATCGTGAACTTGCATTGCTGAATCCCAGACTAAAGCTTTGAGGTGTATGGTTGCAGGTGCCAGAGCACCTTCAGCTTATCCAGTAGCTTCCTCTTTACCTTTGGACTTCTCAGACTGTTCTTGCAGTGTGATCAACATTAGTAACAGCATTTCTAATGCAAGAAGCAACTTAAGAAACCAACATGACTTCCAAGGGGACTATTTTAAGAAACTTAAAGGGATGGGATTTTGCAAAAATTTAAAAAATAAAATTTTAAAAATTTGCAAAAAAAATGTAGAATAGGCTCTCTGGATAGCCAGAGAGGCTCCTAATGTTAGTTTGTTCTTGTTTCTTTTTAAACACATACACCCTACTAATTAGCTGTGAATGTATGAAATAGCTCTTCGCCATTTAGCACCAATGCAAATTTCTAACAAGAACATTTCTGCCACAAAACTTGCACCCTATTCCTGCTCCTAATTATTCCACAATTCTGACCTTATCTCTGCTTATTTGAAAAAGGAAACAAACAAAAACCCCACAGTATTAGCTACCAGCTAAAACATAGGCTTGTGTTGCTTAGAAACGTAAGCCAGTTCCAGTTAAGGAAGATGCAAGACCACAATCTCCTTGGACATTACACGTAAAATCAATTAAAAATACAGGTCACTTAAATTGTATCAAACAAAGAGAAAGAGACTGCACAAAGCCTTTGAGCTTGTGTTCTTCATCAAGTAAAATCTACCTGAATCTCCAATTCATGGAATATGCAAGGCAGCAGCTCATCCAGATGTTATTAAAAAGCTTCAGTGTAAAGGCCTGGCAACAGATGGCCTTTAAAGAGGCTCCCTTCTGGGTATGAGTGAGGAGCTCACACCATGGGCCAGTGTGCTCTGGTGGGGTAAAGACAGGAAACCTTCCCTTCTACAGCTTCCTCACGAGGGGGAGTGGAGGGGCAGGCGCCGATCTATTCTCCTTAATCACCAGTGACAGGACCCACGGAAATGGTGTCAAGCTGAGGCAGGGGAGGTTTAGGCTAGACATCAGGAAGAGATTCTTCACTGAGAGGGTGGTTGCACACTGGAACAGGGTCCCCAGGGAAGTAGTCACTGCAACAAGCCTGTCGGAGTTTAAGAAGTGTTTGGACTGTGCACTTAGTCACATGGTCTAAAATTTTGGGTAGACCTGTGTGGTGCCAGGAGTTAGACTCGATGATCCTTATGGGTCCCTTCCATCTTGGGATACTCTATGATTCCCACTCGCTTTGAAACCAGACTGGGGTTGGCTTTGTCAAACCCTTCCCCATGCACAGTAGCAGTCAACATCAGCATCCTTCATTTCCTCTCCCTGGTCACCAACACATGACTACAGCTGGTTTTTGACAGGACCAGGCGGCCCTGGAAGACAGAAAGCTGGCTGAACTAACAGCTACCTGGCCAGTGTTCTGGCCCATGCTCAAACTCAATTTGCTTTTACCACTTGCAGACCTTTCTCTGCTCTTTACTGTAAGCTGACCAGAGCAACCTGAAATGAATTTCACTGCAGTTAGGAGAAAAAAAACAATACATTCAAAGCCCACAGCATTTACAGACCAAACTTCCCGTGAGCTTCATGCAACAGGAGCCCAGTAGTAAAGCCCTGCTTTCCCACTCCACCTTTGGTGGCGTTACACACAGCCTGGGACCAGCAGGGACAGGAGATAGTGCAGCCCTGGCAGCAGGAGGCTGACCTGAAAATGGAGAAAAGGGACCCTTCAGCAGGAGGGGGAGCAGCATCACTGCCCAAGCTGAGAGAGGGAAGAACTTAAACGCAACCTGCACATGCTTTCCCTCTCTTCAGACTATGCCTCAACAGGACCTTGACAGTTTACCAGATAAATGCAAAGTTTTCAACTATTAGGACAGTGGATGTTGTCCATTGCAAACCTCGATTCCCTTTGAAAAACGTTTTTCACTTTCTTCTTTCTTGAAAAAAGAAAAATAAAAGCCTGTTACACATAGCTACGTGCTTGCTTTCCATGAAAGCCACTGGAGGCCCCCACCAGAAGCTAGGGAGCGTGGTAAGCCCCGTGGTGAAGTCTCCCCTAGGTCTGTGGGTGGGTGTGAGCAGAGCTGCCCTTGCCCGAACCACATGCCCTCTGAGGCATACCCAGCACAGGCAAAGACAGGGCTGAGACCCTAACCCTCCAGAAATAATGTACAGTGCACTCCGCAGTAAACACAAGTGACCACCCGCATTGCCTCTGTCCTTTTCTGGCTAAGAAGGAAAAAGAAAAAAAAGACGCCACAAGCACGTAATAAAAAAAATGTGTATTTTCTGTAAGTTCTGTGAAAGACAAAGTGCTCTCTGTAAATAAACAGCCAAACTCCACTTTCTGGCTTGACACTTCTAGGAAGACCAAGAGACTGCACTTGAACTCCCTTTGGGTTTATGTCCTACACAAGCAGCCTTAAAGGCACCTGCTGATGGATGATCAGACTAGTGATCGTCCTCATGAGGATTTTATGGGCTGCCCAGCATCAGCAGGACTGCAACTCACCATGCCTCGATCCCAGCAGTAATGCAAATCTGCATCCCACTGGAAGGACACCGCTTGGTTCAGTCCCCTACCCACTGGCTGTTCAGCATACACTAGCAGCCTGTCCACAACAATGAGCTGAAGTGCCAAGGGAAATAGAAATTAAGTTATTAATTGAATGGGCACGGCTCAGACTAACCCCTTCCAGTTGACTGCAGGCAAGTGCAAAGGAATGCTAATCCCCCCAGTCACAGAGGAAGGCCTGCTGCATTTCCTTGCACTAATAAGGACCTTCCAAAGCAGGTGTTAGCCCACCTTCATTTATCCTTAGGTGTTGCTCAGCCCTACCACTGAAGTTAGAGTTATGAGGACCCTTTTTTAGGCAAGAAACTGCAGAAGTAGCTACTGAATTTTTATTAGAGGAGCTTGATTTCTTCACTAACTTTTCAGTCCGGTGCATCTTATCAGTTTCAGTTTAAGGTCAAAAAAAATTTTACAACAGATTTCACACAACACTTCTTTCCCACAGCTAGAAAGGGAACATGTAAAAACTATCTATTATAATGCACTGAACCTTTCTCAAGGCTTTCTTCTTATTTTTAATTTACTTTGACATCAGATTCTGTAGCCAGTTCAAATAGCAGTATTCACACAGAGAAGACTACAAATTAGACAGCTGTGTGGCTGTGCTCCAGTGTTACCTCTCACTCCTACCACCATTTACTCCACTGCACTACTGAGAGAAGCAGGCAGAGACATTCAGCCAGCCAGGTTCAAGACAAAGACTTTCAGCACTCAAAGCCTCACCTTATCAGCAGGGTTCCACCAAGTTATCACACAGCCATCAGTAAAAGCTTTCAAAAGAATTCAACTCCAACAGCAACAAACAAAACAGAGACTATCGCCAAAAGAACCCATGAGAGACTAGCTATAAAGATTGAGTTGGTGGGAACGTATGTCTGGAAGACAGGAGAAAAGCTCTAAAAATTATTTGTGCAACTAACTGCAAGTTCTTTGCATCAGTCAAAATGAAATTAAGCACGGGTTTGCTAACTTAATGTGGCACCGATCTATGAAGAGAGCTCATTTTTGCCAGTGAGAAAGAAAGATTTAAATATCGTACAGCGAGAGGTTCTGCCACACAGACCATCCTGGAACTAAGGGTAGGAGGGCATCTCACCCTCCATGGAGAGGGCAGCGACCCCAAAAGAACCAGTACCCAAGAGCACACAAATACACTCTAAACACTCCCCCCCCACTCCACCGAGCCTTCATGAAATCAATTCACATTTAATGCAGTAACCACAGACAGTTAAAAGCATCAGTAGAAATGACTTTTACAGCCAAATAATACACTTACTGATAAATACCAAGAATGCAGCGTGAGTTCTAGTGTTAATCAGCCAAGGAACGCGGTAGGTCCAACTGCATCAAAGCCTGGTTTTTAATTAGAGAAAAAATGTTAGCAGCCAGCATTGCTATGTAAGTAACTACCACAGTGAAAACCCACCTTCTTTAGCATTACCAAGTCAGAAAATAGTATAAAAATGGGTTGAAGAATTAGTAAATATATATATTTGGGGATCTGAATCTGTATCTCAACAGATAAGGTCAAGTTCTGCTTTAGCAGTTGTCCTCTCCATGGGGAAGAGGATTTAAGTTTTTAATACTTCCTCCTCTTGCCACGTCATCATGGAGCTCGACTTTAATCATTCTTTACTGTCTGCCTTCTCTGTATCAGTACTGTCTATTCTTCTAAACACTGTCAAATTCTGCTGGCTTCACAAACTACAATGACACTCGTAAACCAAAACCAATTATACAGAGATTCACAATTTCAACACTGCATCATTGCAAATGAAGGTACCAGTGTTCAGAAAACAAAACTGTATCAAATGGTAGCAATTTACTCTTTCCGAGGATAAAGAAACACGGTACTCATCAATTACCGCTCCCAATTTAAAAATGTTTATTCAGCTGCAAATGTTGCTTCTTTACAACAAATGCAAAACAGCTTTTTGGTGGTAAATAGCAGGTATTTATTTGAAATGAAAAAAATACTTAAGTACCTGAACTATTGTATTTAATCATGTATTGTAATTGTGTTACTCTACCTTTTTGCATTGGAGACAAATATACAATGAACATTCAGATATCACAGATTGCACACTAGATAGTAAATCGTCAGGCCTTTTACGTAACCACCAAAAAACAGATATTGGATTCTACAATATAGTACAAAATTCCACACTCCAGTCTTAGCCAGTTATCTTCAATTTACTCCTGATGCTGTACAAATAAATGGTCATTTAACTAGGGCTTACAAGTTAATAACAGGACAAAAAAAATATACATTGCACTGACACAAAAAGTCAGCTCTGTTAATAGTCATGCAACAAGTAACCAAACTTGCTGAAATTAAAAATACTTTCTAAAAACAGTTTTAACTGCATAAATATTTTATACACAGTTCATTTACTGAAACGAAGTCTTTAAATGATACAAAGCAAATATAAGTATCTACCAATTTTATACATAAGAAAGTGCAAAATAACTTATCTAAAGTGTTTTGCTATTGAATTGATGACTGTGGGTGGAGGCAGCCAACCCCTCTCATAAGCGTGACATTACAGTTGCACACTACATATGAATGTTAAGAGTACATGAGTAAATATCCTACAAAGAACAAGGCAGGAGAAGACGTGTGAGGTACTTGCAGAGATTACAGTCTACTGATGTTAGTGTACATGAGTATATTTTTGCACAACAAATTTTTACATGGAAAACAAAGCAAGTATTTGCATTAGAACCTTGAAAAGAAAAAACGCTCTCAAGTGAACATATTGGTTGCCCACAGCACCAGTTGCCAGAGGGAATACCAGCAGGTGTTTTTTTTTCCCTTCCACACCTCTTACTTGTGAGAATGTGTATTTGGAACAGCTCAACCAAAGAATTAAGTCAGAAGACTGTGGTTATCAGTTTGCAAAACGCAAATTTGGACTAAACTCTATGTTACAGACTTTGCAAGGCATAAAGACCTTGATTTTAGCATGCTGACAAATGTAAAACACCCAGATCAACACCCGTTCAACGTGCCTACGTGGTCGAACACCATCAACCACATCGCCACCCCAGCCCATGATCTTCACGAGCCTGCACTAATACTATCTGTCAGATTTTTCTTTCCATGTTTAGAGTATATCAGGGTTACTGTCACAGTAGCCCTGCTTTTATTAGGGTTTAATAATGTGGCTGTAAAAGCTCCAGTCTGTGGAAATGAATTCTTCCTTAAATTTGGTTTTGATTTGAAAACTGAAGGCAAGGAGAGGGAATCTCTGAGTACTCAAAGGCATTTAGTGGTTGTTAAAATAGCCTTTTCTTCCAACAGAGAAAGTGTAGGCCACCAGCCTATCTTCTGAACTATGCTGGTTTTGCATCATTTTGGGAAGGGTCAAGGCAACGTTAGAGAGAACATCTGGATACAGACATTCAAACACTCCACGCACATTTGAGGACTTCCCCCCCTTCCGGTTTTAACAATAAATCTGCCAAGGGAGCCATGCAACGTAGCTACATCATCCTCACAGTCCAGATCCAAAAGGATCTATTTGGGTCAGCTCATTTAATCAAACCTGTGTTTACTCTAGAGCCCTTGCACACTGCTGAGTAGTCTTTCTGTTCATTTGGGGACCTAGTATACACACCAAAACAGTAATTTATCTCATTTTACAGACCAGCACATACATAATAAACAAACTTGTATCAAAATACATATTTAACCTTCAGTGCATAAACGTGTGATACCAGGTTAAAGAGTAAGTGGTCAGGATTAACAAATTATTCCCCCCTAGAAGCCCCAGTCAAGAGAAGACAGGTATGCCCCCTTGGCATTGGCAGCCCTCTGGAAGTTGCTCGTGCTATCACAGAGGATCCCATATTTTCCATGCTGCAATTCCAACAACAGCATTAACCACCTGCAGTCCAGGGACCAGAGTCCACCCAATTCACTCCAGTGCAGGACAATCTCACCATCTGTAGCAAAGACACTCAATGACATTGAGGGGCCACCTGTCTTCTGTTGGCTTGGGTCATATCCTTACTGTTATTTAGAAGAACCCACTGCCAATGTATCTAGATCTATATCAGTTTGTGACTCATTTACAAAATATATACACATACATTAAAGAAACAAAACAAAAAACAAAACCCACTGTCAAGACCTTCTTTGGAGAGTAGTCCATGGGCCTATCTGATGCATGTGTTCCAATCTCAGTGGATGTCCGTGTCTCTACTTCATCCCACATGTAGTGCAAAACAAGTGATGGAGTAGTAAAAAACAAACAAACAAACAAACCCTGAAATTCAATTCATATTAGAACTTAAAAAATGGTAATGGAAATCTACCGCTGTCCTCAAGTTCATGCCGTTTGCTGACACATGAAGATAACTTTGAGAAGCATTTCTGACAGGACCAGCGCTAACCCGTTTCAGAGCAACAACTATGTTGTTCCAAACATTTTTTTGCAAATAAGCTACGGGACACGAGGTTAAATTCTATGCACAAGAAATTAATTCTGTACCTGCAAGCCAATTGCTATTCGTTTAAATAAGGTAAAAGCTGGTTCTTGCACTGCATGAATCAGCTGCTAATGAACATTAAGTCATTAACAAAACTTCAGCTCTGACATATGTATAAAAGAGGCCTTGTTAAATATGAACAACACTGAGGTGGTAAACAGTTTGGTATAAAATGCAACCGAAGTGCACAATTTTAGTTCTTGGTTATCTTACAGCTAGAATAAAATATTCCAAGTACTATTTTCAAAATTTTTGTTTTCTTTTGAAAAAATCCATGTAATCCCATGAATAGCCTTTTTTTTTAAATAAAGATATTGTGGGCAACGGAAAGAAACAACATGCACGGACTGGATTTTTAACCGAAATACACATAATGCCTTTGAGTTTTCTGGTTTTCGTTATTTAAACATTCATATTTAAGTTGATAGATGAGATAAAGATGCCACGCAAAGTATAGTGGTTAATCTGAAGTCCCGTGTAACAGGCAGTTAAGTTCATATTTAGATAAAAAGGCCATTATATCTATTTACAATATACACAGTTGCTTGCGAAGAAGGCAGATTTACAACTATCTTCTAAAAAGCCTTCCCCTCCCCCCTCCCCCGGTAAAGATGACTAGCTCTACAAAAACAAGACAAGAACTGGTGTTTAGGATAAGTGAGGATTTCCTTTATACCACGTCAACAGAGAGTTAGAGGTTGACAATTCTATTGTATTTGAAGTAATCAACTATGTCTTACTGGACCTTGCTCTCACTTAAATATGCCGTTAACCTCATCATATACCTTCCATCAAAACAAATCAATTCAGTGATCCCTTATACTTTCAGTGCTTAAAAAGCAGTATAACCTTAAGTGTAAACAGACAATATTCTAATCCCTTCTGATCACAGCACAGTACTCTCATGAGTTCTTGGAGTGACTGTGGGGCTGGACAGGCTCTCCCTTTGCCAATACCCTATCAATTCCTGGGCCCCTCCTCCACACCCCGCTCGTGCTGCAAGTTGTAGAAACAGTTCTGGCAGACTCTGACTGGTGATGAAATCTTCAGACGCTTGATTTCGGACTGAAACCGACTGCACCTGTAGAGGAAAACATTGCTGTGAGCTCTGGTCCTCTCCCAGCCAGACCATTTTTTTCCTGGTTGAAAAAAAAATTATCATCTTGACTTCAAACACCAGAACACCATCCAAACAAATTATGACAGAGAAATATAACGCAGCCTGGCAGAAGCAGGATTTAACTTGTATGGTCACCACAGCATCAATTATATGACTCTGCACATGAGGTAGCTTCAAAACAATCATCCTTACTAGTTTAGACTAAGTACGGCTACATAGATGAAACCTTAAGTACTGTCTCCAACCCCCTGGACCAGAAAAGAGACTCCCACCTCTGCTCCTGGCTAGGGGGAGCTCATGTACATCCTGTGTCATATGCTTTGCTGTCTGAGGCTGCATGCTACTGAAATCAGCATCCTTACAGTCTTGTGCATTGTTTGCATTTTGACTGTGTTGCTTGTAAACTGACAAGATGAGCTATTTGCTGAAAAAGAAGCTTTTTTTTTTTCCTTTGCTAAGATATTATGCCTAGAGTTCAAGACTTTGTTTTCCCAGATGGGCGACAGGGAACTTTCAAAATTGGCACCAGATTTCATTCTCAGTTGACACCTGTTGTCAGCTCTGAAATCTTAACTGTTTTTTATAAAGGGACTTATCTGCCTTTACCATCTCCTCCCTGGAAATTTCACAGCACTGATGGTTTTTATTCATCAGTTCTGTTTTGGTAAGGGAGTGGAAAATGTCAGTCTGTTAGCAGAGTTTGGTGGTATGCAATAACTTCAACCAGTCTAAAATTCTATATGAGAAAGAGTCTACAAGAGACTTGTAGCTGGCTTACTTTTGGCAGAAGAGCTGTCCACAGTTCCTGCAGTGGTGACGCCTCTCAGTGAGTGAAAACCGGACAGCGCAGCCAGAACAGCTGTCTCCCCCCTCGTCCTTCACCCAGTGATCAGCTGCAGATCGGCCTGGCTGATCGCTCACAGACCAGCTGAATACTCTGCCACGACCATCACCAATAAGAATTCTGCTGTGATCCCTGCAAGAAAAAAGAAAAGCATTCCCTTGACAACTAGGGCTCAGTAATACACAGACATCAATGGCTGATTTTAGATGTCTGAATATTAAATGACATTTTACGACCAAGATATCAACTACTGCTCTAACCTAAAGAGCTGTAGAACAGCATTATGCCAAGAATGCTGTCTGCTTCATACTACATCTCCCGACAATGCCAAAAAAATGCGCCAGGTAATCTTTTGTGAGATACTCACTTAGAGATGCCGAGTGCGGTGATTTCCGCTGGATGTGCATTGTCTTTGCGATCAAACGCTGTGTGCATAGTTAGTTTGCTCCTAAACACTAGCTGACGCTCCCATCTGTATCCTAGAAGTGAGCAGGAAGTAGAAGGTGAAAAAGCAAATTTGCTTATTCTCATTTTTGTTACCTCCTACCTCCCCAACATAACCAGACACGTGACTTTGTAGAAAGGAAAAATCTTTCTCTCTCCAGAGCCTGACAACTCTCTGAGACTCAAGTTTCACTGAGGGAAAACAGCTGCTCCTTGATGCATGCACAAAAGGAGAGAACACAATACAAACCCAACAACCTCGCATTTCCCCATGTCCAGCTGGTAGTTGCAGAGAACAGTGACATATACAGTGAAACCCAGCAACAAAGCCTGACAGGACAGAGTGTTTTCCCTGCAATAGCCAAGATTAAGATTTCTGACTGTGGTTCATCTTTTTTCATAGCAGCCCATATCATGCTGTGCTTCGGTTATGTGACTAAAATAGCACTGAAGACACACCAGTGTTTTGGCTACTGCTGAGCAGTATTTGCACAGTGCCAAGGTTTTCTCTTTTTTCCCCCATTCTTCCTCCTCCCACCAGCAAATACTTTAGGGGTATGCAAGAAGCTGGGAGGGAATAAACACTCAGCAGCTGACCCCAATGGACCAAAGGGATACTGCATGTCAGATAACATCATGCTCAGCAACAGAACTGAGGGGAGGGCATTTTTTAGTAAAGCAGCCATTTGCTCTGGGACTGGTCAGGCATCAGTCTTCTTGTGGAGGTGGCGAGTGCCTTTGCACCACTTGTTCTGTTTTTTCTTCCTCTTTACTTTACTTATTAGACTATCCATAGCTTGACCCATGAATTTCTTTGCTTTTGCTCTTACTATTCTCTCCCCCCATCCTGCTGCAAGGATGGTGAGTGAGCAGCTTAGCTGCCAGCCAGGGCAAATCCACCAGAGTTTCGCAGGGGAAAAAAGAAATCAAACAAAATGCAACCTCAGTAAACAAACTTTCCTCTTCATTGATCCTTTTGTAATTTATCAGCCAACACTGCTCAAAGCTGCAGAGACATTGCCTTTTAGGTCAATGCTGACAGTATGCTTTTCTGACCAAGGAAGCATGCCCAATTTGTTTTACCTGGTTTAAGCTTGCTATAGTGCCGTGCTTCAGCATAGCTGGGGTGCGGGTGGTTAACCTGAGCATGGGGATGCATTTTTCCTTGTCCCTCAGAATAATTCACAAAGATAAAGCCATCTTTCTCATCCAAGCTGAGCTGGTCTGACCAACGCCTGGAGTCATCAGAGCCGCTGTCTGCTGACCATGCTGCTGCCACTCTGTTTGATGATGACCTAGGTCTGTGGCTGGTGCTGCCTGGTTGACTCTGGCTCTCCTGAGCTTTCACGTCCTGGTCGATGCACGGATCATCTGCGTCGGAGTCGCTGCTGTCCTCTTCGTGGGCTTCCTGCCCTGGATTCATGCAACAGGAGAGAGGATGTTGTTAGCAGGACTGCTTATAAAGTGAGCTTTTATCCTTTTCTGCTGCTCCACTACAGACAACCCAACAGGTGCCACCACAGCATGACTAGAGGGAAACCACATGCTGAAATCTCATAGCCTTTGCAAGAGATCAGTCTCCCACCATTGTAAATACCAGGAGGAATCACTATGCTGCTCATCATTTTTTTGCACCAGTCTGTCAGAAAACAGCATTCCTTAGCTGTAGGTAGTTCCTACAATAGTTCTTCTAAGGTACACTATGAAAGAAAAAATGAGCAAAACTTTCAAAACTACTTAAGTTAGGAAAAAAAAAGTCCTCCTGCTACTAAGGAAACTTTACACAAGTAAATATCAATAGAGAGACTCGGGTTGACCGAAAACCATCATGCATACACGTTAACAACAAGCTTTGCTTGTAAAAACGCAACTGCCCCAGATGCTGATATTCCCAGCAACACTGAAAATCTGAGCTTTATTTATATAACAATTACTGATGAGTATCATAGGATCCACATCCAGATCATATCTTCAACATGAAGAGGAAAAGAGAAAGATGAGTTAAACCAATGCCCATAAAGCACAGATCAAGTTCTTAAGCCCACAGAACATGTTATGGTAGGCATTGCTTGTCTAAACAACACAATGTTCTATTAGTAGATCTTAACTCTGCTGTTGTGCTATCATTTTATTTCAGGATAAAGAAATATATAACTTTGAGACAATGGCAACATACATCCACTGGGTTCGCTGACAGAGAAATAACCCGAGAAAGGACCTTACTTCCCACCCCCCCCCCCCCCCCAAAAAAAAAAAAATAAAGGGCGTGATGGCCATGATTTTCCTTACTCATTTCAATACGAAACTACCATAACAAAGGTGGTGAATGAAAACTCAGATGCTCTGTTATGCCCAAAGGACATATATTCTCCACTGAGCAAAGAACATCTATCATCTGTTCTGCACTGCATAGGATTTTACCTATATATAGAAGAGATCAGTTAAGAAGCAAATACCAAACTGTGGGTAGGAGACGTACCTATTTGTGCTTCCTGACAATCCTCTTGCATTTCCAGCACCTCTGCAGGCTCTGGAGCTGGTGTTTCTGGTACTTGCAAAAACTCCATCCGCCAGAACTGGAGGGACATGGGATAAGGCAACTGACACATACCGAACTCTTAAGAGTTCTTCCCAGCTACTTCTAGAGTTAAGAGGGATTATGGCAACCAAACACTGCTAGCACGACAGGCAGGTCACATCTCCATTTTAAGTCCTGTTTTCAAGGGGGTATAGGAAGACATCTACGCATGTGCATGAACTGTACAGGTGGAGCATACCAGTATAGGAGGACTGCTTTTGATACTAGCCAAGACCCTGTCTTGGATAGACATGACTTACCTATTACAAAGGCATAAATTTATTTTTCCAAACAGTGATTCCTGGTACCTACCCTGACAACTCCATCTGAATGTCCTGTCACTATGACATTCTGGGTATCCCACTCATTCATCTCTGACACAAAGCAACACGTGATTTGCTGGCTTCGACCAGTGAAAGTGTTCACGCTTGCGGTAGGGCTGCCATTAATACTCCATACATGGATATAAGTGCCAGCACATGATACGATATCCCCCTAAAAAGACAAGTAACACCTTCATATTTCAATACAAATCTTGGGTTTTAATTGAGCAAAAACATAAGCCGAATTTTTTAAGCATCTCACCAGGAACTTTTCAGTAGTTCCTGAGTTTGACCACCTAAAAAAACCTTGAGAATGATATGCATTTTTAAAAACTGTTCATACAAAAGCAGACCTAGTTACAACCAGTCCATTGTATTTACAGCATATAATGAATAGACCAATTCCTCCACTTTTCACAGCAGAAGCAGCCAACAGTATATTTTAAGTACTTGCCATTCCCAATTAAATGACCCAGCTCATGGTGCCTTCACTCTTTTTCACTGATGCACACTGCCTTTAATTTAATTTGTTTCTCTATTGGAAAAAGAGCAAAAGAAGGCCCAACTTCAACTAGTGCAAAAGGGAAATGGTAGCTGTGGTTCACCACACTGGCAACACTACAGCAACAACGAGCAGCTAATAAACTGTACCTCTTGCTACCCCCCCTCTTAGCATTTCAGCACCATTTTATCTAGATTTCAGCCACTGGATTGCTCCAGATGAAACATGGTCCATCTGGACCAGATGGACCAACTAAGAAAGGTTTCATCTCAGGCAAATGTTTTGATGCTCATGGACACTGGATAAATGGCAAGATGTAACTTATAGGAGTTTCAGGGAGAGGAGCTCTTAGGATATGTCTGTTTCCGCTATAATTGTCACCACAGCTTCATCTAATGCACCTTCTGCTTCCTTTAAATTAAGCCTAAGAGAGCAGAAATCAACCAAGGTCACATATAGTACTCTCCTAGCTCCCGTGGCAGGTTTGACAAACCACTCTGAACACTGCATTGGTTACACTGCTGCCAGCACTGTTAATAAGCTCTGCTGAGCTCAAGTCGCTCTGCATGGAACAAAACCATGTGCTCCTCTGGACAAAAGATGAAGATTATTCCCTAAACCAGATCATTCATTTTAATGTGAGTTATCAAGTTTCCCCACATTAACGGAAGAGCCTAGTCTGCTTTTCTTCAGTTTAATAATTTCTGACTCTTGCCTATTGCTCCCACCACGCTTGGGTGAATGGTGCTTGTTTCTTACCGTTAATTCATTTATACAGAGTGCTGAAACTGGAGCCCTGTGACCTCGAAGCTGCGTTAGAAATGAGAGTTTATTCAAATCCCAAATGATGCAGGTGCGATCCCGTGATCCACTCACAATTATGTGATAAGCTAGCGATGCTGTTAAGCATGTGACAGTGTCAGTATGACCCAGTAATGCCTGCAAAACAAAAACCAGGAGGAACGTAGTGCAATCAGGAGAGAGCACAAGAATGACTACATTAAACCTGAAGAGATTCAGGCAAAGTAAACATCAATAACCTATCAGAAGATCCAGCTGGACTGAGACTGGAAGTATTTAGATGCAACTACTTCCATAATTGAAATGAATAGGAGTCATTTTCTGAAAACAGGAATTCATTGTAAATATCAAATGGCTCCTATTTAAACATCTGTTGATGTTTGAGAGAAGATGAAGGAAGAGAAGAGAAAATTACAATCAAAAAGTCAAGGTTAATTGCAAGGAGGGGAAAGTTACAAGCAGCTGCTTTGAGAAGACCCATCTTTTAGATTTTAGGCCTCAACTAACCATTGAAACAGGAGTCTGGAATACAGTTGGATTTTTCACATTTATCGAGTTACAAGTCATCAGATAAGCTGCAGTGACTGGTCTTGCATTTACTCTGACCCCACTGCTGCAAGAAGATGAAAGCAAAGCAACTTGATTACACTACCCTGAAACTCAGGTTATGGTGTTTTATCTTGCAGCACTCATAAGCAAACAGCTTTAGAAACACAGCTTTGAACAGTCATTGTTGGAGACCACTGTTGGGAAGTTAGTTAAAAATTCTCTAAATTTCTTCTGATTAGTTTGAGCTGAAGCTTTCCACTAGGAAAAAAAAATCCTATTATTAAGATGCTACCAGGAACAATAGCACTTATAATCTGACTACCTACAACAATGACACACAGCTTCTAGAATACTTTGAGATTATTTTTTTTTGGTGGTGGTGTGCTTGTTTGTTGTATAAAAAGATGATGTCTTGAATTAACAAAGAAGCAACAATATAAGGCTATCCTGAACAAGTATACTATGCTCCACAAACACCATATTACTGTCAGAAAGCGCAAAGTTTTGACCAAAAATATAATTTAAACATAACAACTCCAAAAGAAAAGACAGAAGTACTTAGAAAAAGGAAAATGAATAGTTGAGACAGTCTCCTTCACTGCCATCCCTGACAGTTTTCAGATGGGAGCAGCACTACAATAACACAGATTATTTCACACAAAATACATCTTTATACTGTTGTTAACATTGCTACCCAATTTCCTGCTTCTCCAAAAAGCTCATAGCGGTCAACTATCCTCAAACTAATGCAATTCTGAAGACACAGTTTGCCAATTTTCAATGCAGATCGGTACCTTGACTACTTAGATTTCCAAAGGTCTACTTGATTCACTGTTCCAAAGCTTACTGAGCAAGCAATACTCCTTTCATACTTCCTTGGATCTTGGAACATAGTTTGCCTAACAGGCATCTTCATTGTACTTTACCTGTTTTAGTGTGAGGGCTTTAGCTTTTTCTTTGGAGATGCCCATTTCCCACACGCACACAGCTGTGCTTGTTCCCCCAGTGATAACTAGTTTGGGGTTGGGACAAATGGCACACAGTATCTGACCCCATTCTGACAAACATTCATAAACAATTACTGCCTGGAAATAAAGAAAACAAAGAATTACTCACAGAATTGGAATTTGGTAGGAAAAAATAAAAGCCCAAGTGCCACCCTGAATGCTGGACCATTAAGTAACTAAGATATCATTGCTGCCCCTTTTACATTTTCCACAAACAGAAGTAATTCCAGCTTCAGCCATAAGATGGCTCCTGAGAGAACACAAGAGGTGAATTTTACTGGCATTCTTTAATTCATTTTTTTTCTCAGGCTTGTTAAAAATTATTATGAATTAGCTTATGTCATTCTGCTCATGTTCTCATGATGACGACCAGATGGGGGCAATAAAACATACACAGTACAAGCAAATATTATTTCATTGACATGCAAACTAAGTTTCCATTCTTGGATTTCTTTCACTATTGAATAGTTGATTGCTTTCAGCACTAAAACCAATTTCAGATGACAAACCTTGTCTGACTCGTAGGTACCCAGTCTACAGCTTAGGTCTGCATAGCCCCATGCAAAAGTTTTATTCCATGTAGGTGGGATGAGAACCTTATTCTGTTCTACTGCCAGAATGCCTTTATCAGTACACACGATCTGTCCCACAGGCTCCTTGAGCTCTAGAAAAGAAGATGCAGTTATCTTTTACTGAATGCAAAGACAGAAACTGTCTGATCCCATTAAATACCTGATGCTCTGCAAAAGCCAGAGATTATACAATTGCTCTGGTCCCACCTTCAATGCTGCATGACGTGTCCTTCAAGCTTAACATGGCACAGATATTATCTCTCTGACATTTCTCATTAGAAATGATTGCACCATTTTCAGCACAATTAAAATATTACTTTTTTTTTTTTTTTTTTGGTATTGATGCCAACATCATTTTGGGCCCCTCACTACAAGAAGGACATTGAGGTGCTGGAGCGTGTCCCAAGAAGGGTAACGAAGATGGTGAAGGGTCTAGAGAGTAAGTCTTATGAGAAGCAGCTGAGGGGGCTGGGGTTGATTAGCTTGGATAAAAGAAGGCTCAAGGAAGACCTTATGGTACTTTACCATTACCTTAAAGGATGCCATAGTGAGACAGGGACCGGGCTCTCCTCTCAACCACCAAGGGATGAGATAGGGGGGAAATGGCCTCAGGTTGCACACCAGGGGTGGTTTACATTGGATATTAGGAGATACTTCCTTACTAAAAGGGTTGTGTGGCACTAGAGAAGGCTGCCCAGGGAAGTGGTTGAGTCACCATCCCGGGAGGTCTTTGAGAGACATGTAGATATAGAACTTAGTAGCATGGTTTAGTGGGTGACTTGTCAGTGCTAGGTTAGAGGTTGGACTAGGTGATCTTAGAGGTCTTTTCCAGCCTGGATGATTCCATGATCTTGGACAAATATTCCCACAGTCTACATTCCTAGCTACTTACCTATTTATCTAATTTTGCAAATATAGATTAATGACTTCCTGTTTCCTGTCCTCAAGTATAGCCCTGCTACGTTCTGTGTAATGGTACGTCCTTTCCTTTTTACACCATACACACATTCATTTAAACAACTATGACATAAAACACTGCATAGATTTACCTGCCTCATGGACAATTAACTTTTGTTCACTGCAATATCACATGAGGTCAAAACCCACTTTTTTGGTTTCACTGCAGCAACCAACAACATCCTTTCCTGCCAACATTCTCAGTATTTCTTGGCACTGAGAAAAACAATCCTTCTGCTGTAGCAAATAACAAACAGTGAAGCCTCTGCTGGCCCAGAAACAAAGTACTCTGAATATCCTTCAGACACCTTTGCAATTTGCTTCAAACACTTTTTGTCCACATTAAAACTTGAAAGAGGTGCTTAGGCCCCATTTTATCTGTGTCTTTTAAGAAGTTACACCCAATTGGCACAGATTTGGCACTTTCCAAGTATAGTTTAAGCTAAGTAATAACAATCTTAGACCATTAGGGTATTTTAAATTTCTTTCTCTCAAATTTACAAGTATTATGAATAAAAGTTAAAACTAAACAAAATATGGAAAAACACTCTCTCGTTGAAACTCTGAAAGCTCTGTGAAAGAAACAGAAATAAGTGTTGTGGTTTTGTGTTTTACCTTTCACTGGTGCAAGAGATGGTCGTAGGTTGTCTAAATGATGGAAAAAAATCTTGTCACTTGTGGAACCAGGGGGTACAGAGGTTCCTGCAACCTCTCCATTCAGTCGGCTTCTAACACGCTTTGGAGGGTGTGGTTTTTTAAAGAGCTAAAATTCATCAAAAAATTACTTGTGATCAAAAATTACAGGTTTGCAAGAGCACCATCATAAAAAGATCAGTAGTGTCCCATTCACCTTATCAAAATTCTACAGATCAGTAAATTCTACTTAACTGTCCTCAGTGTTCATGGACTCACCACTATTCAGTGTTCATTAATAATTTATAGTAAACATTTTGATGAGACTTCACCAAATAATACAAAAAACAATTAGGGTATAATGAGCAAATTATTTTTAAAACTACCTCCAGCTGCAAAAGCAGATGATGTAAAGCAAGCAAGGATGCCAAAAGTGATTCATAAGATGATATCAAATTCTGTTGCAGGTTTCCTCCAATAATTTCAAGTGAATTGGTCAAAATCAAGTTCTCGTTTAACACCCTAACATTTGCCCTCGTCACTCTTATCACTACTGTGCTGTTTATTTTTGCCACATTGCCTGTTCTGATATATCTTGTGGCTCCTGTGAAACCATGTGCTTCTGCTACAGTCTAGAGCTCCAAACCTGCATTTGTGTTCCCAGTGAATTGTTGAAGGTATCTGTAGTTTCCACCCGATCAAGGATTGGAAAAATCAACTCAAGACATGAAAAATATTAACTGAATGATAAAAGACAAATAAACAAAAAACCCTACAGCAACATCTAATTCAAGGGAAAAAAAAATCCTCCCCAAAAAACTAAAAACTCAAAGTAACACTTCATTAAGTATACTAATTTAGTGTAATCTCTCTTAAAGAGTACTCAAACTTTAAAACTGCACATAAAAGATAAATCTATGCATGAATAGTACAGGACCTTTAAGTGTCAATCCTTGTAGAGGAAGTACTGAGTATTTTTTCAACAAATTCTCTGAATAAAAGATGTGGTCAAACCCAATATCTCCTAGAGCTGCTTTAAAAAAAATTATGTACAGAAATTATTTTATTACGGGATATGTTGAAATACCTAAACACCAGACTTTACCTTAAAATGTCGTTTTCATTGTTCCCCCCGACATTAAGTGGTATGCTTCACAGCAGCAACGTACTCATTTTTCCCATGCCTTTTTTTTTTTATTGAACTATAATTCATTTCACCTTTATTTTGACAGTGCAAAATAGAAAAAAGACATTTCCATCTCATGAGCAAAGCTCAAAATTTATCTTAATTGTATCTGTTTTGGAGATGCAAATGATTCAACATCCCTGGAAGAAGATTTATGGACATACACTTCCAGGAAGTTTCGCTCCTCCTTTTCTCTTAAATGTATTTCAACTCGAGCATCATCTTGCAAATAGAAATTCTGCAAATGGTGTATGTACCTGCTTTGGTATCTGTCCGAAGTTATTAATGAATCCTATAGTAGCTGTCTCTTTTAACGGATCATTGATGTTGTATATGTCCACTTGCCCCTCATAGAAGAGATGATGAAAGACATTTACAGCTTCGACTGCCGCAGGACCTTGCTGTTTATAGCCAAAGATCAAGTCAATCCACTCATGCAGATGTGCACTCACAAAGTCACATTCCAGAGCCTGAAATTCAAAATGCATGCATTAAAACTAGCCATGTCAGTCATCAGTCAAGTACACTACACCTGCCATAAAGAAAGAAGCAGAATACATTGATATATTCTCTATTTTTTTTTGTTAAAGCTGAAGCACCTCTTGTCTCATCTTACTCTCTAGCAAAAAATGAAGGGGAGTAAACACCAGCTCTGCAGCCATTTGTAACAAATAGCCGTCAACCCAGAACACGTGGACTGGCTGGTAGCTGTGACTGCATGAATCAAGCCAGGTTTCATTCACAGTTTAATGTCACAACTGACATTTTCTACTTCCATTATTAAAACTCAAATTACCTCCCGATGAACTCTGATAAATTCACGAGGGTCTCCTTTTGCCCACGGGGGAAGTATTACATCTCCAAGTTTAGTGCCATTTTGTTTGCAACCTGTAAAAAAAGAAACAAACAAACAAAGATTTGGAGACAAGCACTGAAACCACATAGCAATAGCAACAGTTAATTAACAACAACAAAATCTAACACCTTTCCTTTATAAAGAAATGCCTTTCAGACTTTTATTTTAAATACTATCTAATTTAAGGCAGTAAAACTTGAAAAATTCTGACTTGGTTATTCATGCGTGATAGTCAGCAAGAGTAGAAAATGAAGAACTCAAATATTCCTTGCAAAGGCTTTTGAAGTTGACAATACTGTCTCAGAGTATGCAAAGCAAACAATTTTTCTAGCTTGGGGAGTTGATTAGATTACTCAGTTTTCTTACAGCTTCACAACATAGAAGTCTGAACTCAAAACCTTTACATTTCCTAATGAAGTGTTCTTTGAACACGACTTCTTGTCTTAATATTTCTAGTTATGTACATTTCTTATTTCCTCTCCCTGCCATAGGAAAGACCTACTGTAGCATGCAAAAGATCATGAAAACAGCCAATCTTGTGGTCTTCCACTACACAATCTGAGCCCCAAGCTGTTGATTTAGCTTGCACAAAAGCAGCCAGCTCAGCTACTGAAAGTTGATGCCCAAGAAGCTGTCCACCTGGTGGCTACAGCAATCACTGCACCAAGGCTCAATGCTGATCTTTTTTTGACTTGCATGTTAGCAATTGTTTCATGAGGTAAACATGAATAAACATGACAGACTGGATTTTAGAGAGGAAAAATATTCTGTACTTGGCATCTGTTTAGTGTGTATACAGCAGCAGACACGTCAACTGGGTTTATTTTAAAGGCAAATAAATCCTGGTACGAGACAGCTTAACAGCAAACTGTACTGGGAAGACTTGGTGGAGCAGCTCTTTGGCTCCAAATTTTTCTTCGCAATAGAAACAATCTGCATTAAACAATGACATTGTTGTTTTACCCATGGGAATGGCTACACTATGACAGTACAGGCTGAATACTCATACACTGACCCTGCCAAGCTGCCACAAACTTTACACCCAAGGATGGTGGTCATTCCTCTGGGCATGTCCTGGACACACACATTCATCAGGATCCTAGAGAGATCCCTTCCCACCCAGAATATTAAATGGTGGCATGTTTCAATTACTGAAACCTTACTCCTTACAACTTCCCACTCATATTCTTGTGTTGTCATTTGTCACTGAGAGACAATCCCACATTTTGTACTTGCTCAGAGGAACACCGGCAAGCTTCCAGGTTTACACAGGTGCACAAGTAGTACATTGGCCCAACAGAAACATTCCTTGCATAATCTAATCAGGCTTTGAATGTTTTCTTATCTCTGTTTGGGAGAAAGGGAGTGGAAGGGGACTGGAATAATTATGAAGTAACACAAACTGAAGTCTCATGGAGGTTTTTATTTTTACAGTAGTTCAGAACAAAGCTTGTCCTACTGTTGTTCTAAACGTTGATAGAAGAACTTCTAGTAATCAGATGTATCCACCTAAAATTAGCAGATATAGAACTAAATGAACAAGACCTCAATATTTAATGGTAATGGCCACACCTTTCTGTCTGAAGAATACTTGGGAGATGTGTTTTGTCTTTCCTTTTTTTTTTTTTTTTGCTTTTGTTTTTGTACATTTGCACTTCCAATCTCTAACAACATTTTGAATTAAGGATTTGAGGCTATTGAAACACACCACCCAATTCATCTTTCTTATTGCTATTAGATTCACAGCACAGAGCTGAGAGAAGCTTAAAGCTGCTGATAAGAGTGACATACACTGTAATGAATATTTATCTCCTATGGACAATGTCTGTGAAACTTGACTTGTTAAATAGTTACTGCCACAGAAGTCAAGTGCCACATTTCAACAAAAGCTTTGGAAACACTTTAAGAGGAAGTCCTAAAGTGAATGCTATCAAACAGATTTCCCAAAGCCTAAAAATGGCATAAAGAAAATTAAGAGTAAGGCAGAGTACATTTCTCAATGCTCTAACTTTCAAAGCCCTGAAAAAAAGGTTATAAATATTTTTTGGGGTAATAAAAATCTTTAGTTAAACTGAGAAAGGTCTTTTTGATATGATAGCTATGTTTAGCACTTCTTAAATTTTGAACTCTTTCTTAAGGCTTTTAAACCTAGCATTATATTATTTCCATTACCACCATAATACACTGCAAGACTTAAGAGATTCACTTAGCAGAGATGTATTCTTTACTGGTGAGTGCTCTGCAGTGCACCGTTGATCTCTTTTGCAGCTTTGTAAGCTTCACTTAGTTAAAGCAGAGGTTTAGAATTAGTTTCTTAGATTCTTGTTATTATCTGTCACCCACACTCCAAGCAGTTATTTCAAACTGCTGTTGAGTCTTTTATTTTCTTTAATGGATGAAATCTGTGAATAATAGACCATGTTTGGTCTATTTTACATATGTGAAAGTAAAGTATGTCTTAAAATAAATGATCAAGATTTTAACATAATCTTCTCATAGGAAAAACGAGAGGGACTTTTGTCAGGGAGTGTTTTGGCCTACCTAGGTCAAAATTGTTGGAATTGAGCAGGAACTCAGGGAGGTAGAAAAATTCCGGGATGAGCTCCTTCACGTCTGCCATGTTGTGCTTTGACGCTGAATACCAGGCCTCCCGGACACTGTGAAACATTCGGTCAGCTAGGTCAAAGTGACCACCCTGTGGGACAAAGCAAGAAGCAACCGATCATCAGAGTAGCTTGGACAAATTTGCTGTGCTGAGAGAAGGCAAACCAGAACATACTCTGCCTAATAAATACATCATAAAACATAGCATGTTTCTTCCTGTAACACAAAGAATTTTAACTGCTGCATTACTTTATGCTGTGGAACACAATAATAGTACACAAAGTATGAAGACAGAGATCTACCAAATTTTAAGAAGAGAGACACCTAGTTCTACTTCAAAGTTTAGTCTCTTCTGGCGAAACACTGTCCCAAAGAAAAAAAATATATATGTATATATTTTGCCTGGTGGCTTCTGTCCAGGAAAATATTGGAAACATAATGTTTTGAGCCCAGTTACCTGTCAAACTGCCAAAAGATGCCAGGCTCTGCAAATTTTGGTTTATTTTAACACTCAGTACTGAATTGCATCTTGGGATAGAAGTATAGGTTTCAAATAAGCATCTTTCAACACCTCCACAGTAAACTGAAGAACTGGCATAAGATTCTTTCAATGGCAGACAAATAAAGCACAATGAGAAGTGTATTTGTCTTTACAATAAAACCTGCTTTGTTTTTTGTCTGGAGCTATTTTGTTCCATACATTTTTCTAAATGTTTGAACTCCATGACGAAAGGTGAATTCCATTACACCTATTACAAATAAACATCAAACATCCTGAAGGTTTTTGGACCTATCCTACCTGTGATCACTCAAGATATTTTTTCTAACATATTTGATGAGAACAAAGCAGACTGATCACATTTTTCATGTAGGTCTCAAATGTACAGCAGGAAAGCAACAAAAAGTACAAGACCTTGTTTCCTACCTGTAGCCGTAAAAAAATCTGTGTAAAAGGCTCCATCCGGACAAGATAAGAAGCCACTATCATGGCAGATGAATAGTGGGTCCCGTAATGATAAGCTGGAGTTTCACCTGCCAAAAATTAAAAATCATCAACATAGAAGAAATAAAGAAGTTAAGTAACAGAAGTTAGGTGACAACAGTTACTGGTGACAGCACTAACTAGTGATGCATTGTATTTACTCTGTGACCTCAGACACATTTAAAATTGGCATTTTTAATTTTCATTCTTGGGAAATTGAAAACCCTGTGTTTTGTCACGGCCACCACTTAAGTTTTAGCTGCAGTGCAGTAGCTTTAATTCAATGAGCTTCTGTCCAGCAAGACTGCATGGTTACTCATTTTTTATTTTAAATACTTCAAATGTTACAACACAGCTACAGTGATTTCTTTTTGGTTGCTCTGGAATTAAAGGCTCAGTCAGAAATACATCTCAGAATTGTTGGCTACAGAATTTGTAGAGCTTTCACTGTCTTAATTTCCTGGCAAAAAAATCTGCATAAATACACATAGAACACGATTCATTTCTGAAAATGACCGTCTTAGCCACCTGCTATTATTTGATGCAGAACAGCATCACAGTAGTTAAACAAGCTTGTGCTGCGTATAAAAGTGCAGAAAAATAACTATCGCATATCATAGCTGTTTTGACAAACTCACAAGTTTTATTTTCAATAGATAAGGAAACTCTAAATGGAGAATACGCAACTCAATTGCTTATCACTTGGAAGCATTACAAACTTAAGAACATAACAGTACATGTATTTCTTTTGGGGGGTGGGTAGCAAAGAAAAAGATGCTTCCTTAACAGAAAAATATTCATTAAACTAAGGAATGAAAAAGCTAGAGCCCTGATAATGCAAAAGTACTCATAATCCTCTGTACAATTTATTGTCTTATAGCAGCATTCAAACATTAGTCAAGGAGACAACTGACTGCATGCTTAGTATGTACTTGCCCATATCTAACATTTAGACAAGGTTGAACTGTTCTCAATATACAACTGTTTTCTCTTCAATTTTGCATATAAAAACATGCTGTTCAGATTTTTATAAAAACAACAATGGGACAACAACAAACATACCATCGTCACCACCCCTTAGAAACAAGTATTAAATTGAAGCAAAGTCACACACACAAAAAAAACAACACCCACATGGTAGAGCTCTGTATATCCAAATCCAGAACTCTTGACCCTTATAACAAAAATCCATGACTCCCTCCCATCACATGGCAGGCACTTGCCCCTCTCTTTTTCCTGCAGGATATATCGTTGCTTACCATTGGGATCTTCCCAGTCTTTGTATCGTTTTTTGTACTGGGCTAACCGGTCTTCTGTTTGAGCTCCCATGGGCTTGGCCAGGTTTCTGAATGTCCTGGGATTTGTAAGGTCCAATTCCTTTTAAAATAAAATGAACACCAATTCTATTTAAAAAATGAATGCTTTCTCTATAGGCATGACATCCTTCAGGATACAGTGCAGAAAACTACTGCAGACTTACAGGAACCACTGCAGTCTTGCACATTGTTACATGAAGGAGAAGCAATTGCCTTAGAACATGCTATGCACCTGTGCACAGCCCAATAGCTGTAAAATGAGGATGGGCAAGGACCCGCCTGCATGGGACAGCTAAGCACCTCTAATATCCTACTCACTCATAGCGTGGGCTGGACATTGTAAAACAGATAAAATCTAAAGACTACAAATACGGATAAGACTGTTTTACCAAGGCAGTGCAAGCCAGCTGTAGTATTTACAAGCATCAAATGCGTAAAAGATTACTACTAAGTTGACAAGATATTTTATTTACCTCTGAATCATAGTCTGCGAGGATCCAGGGAAAGACAGGGTACTGCATAAGATCATTATATGATCTGCCTGCCAGAGTGTTTAAGTGCATCAGGTACTGGAAGTTACTGATTTCTCCTCTCTGAAGGAAGACATAACAGTGTTGAACAGTCCGCTTGGTAATAATCAACTAAGCTGCCAGACTTTCAAGATGTTCAGCTCTCTCCAAATATATGAAACTTATTTCAATGTTACAATGCCTACTCTAAGCTTACACTTCTACGGTAGAACCATTTACTATTTGATGATGATGATATCATGAAATATAACCCATTACAATACAGAGATACATTTTCTAAAGCAGTATATTCCAGTTGTTCTAGCAAGAGTATGCAACTTATATGCATTACTTATGTATCGCTACAAAAAGTGCAATTTAATATAAAAAGAATTTATACTTACTTCCCATCTTTGGGTAACAGATTTTTCTCCCACTAAAGTGCTAAGCAATCCAGACCTAACAGGAAGAAGAATGAAGTACATTTTCTAACTTACCAATAAGACCTGTGTTAAATCTTTACAAGACAATTCAAAGTGTAAAGATTAAAACTTGTAAATTTTTACATTTAAACAAATCAGACAGTTCCTTTTTGCATTAGTAGTACTTATTTTGTTTCTGAACACAGACTGACATAATAATGCACATTATCCATGCATTTCAGTGCACATACAAATAAAACTGATGGGCTGCTGCTGAGGAAAATATGTTTAAAAACTTGGACAAGCCAAATGGTCTTGGTACTCCAGTTCCTTTCAGAACGTACCTGTATACCAACAACATTAATCCTGGTAACATGTATTTATTTGTAGGAAGATATACCAATGCCGCCAGTGATACTAAAACGTTAAAAGTAGCTGGAACATAAAATCACTGTTTTCTTATTTATTTGGTAATGCCCAGTTTTAAACAGAGGTTGCAATACTCCCCAGGGCAACTGGACCCTAACGTAAACATCGTGTATTGGAAACCATTAAGCCAAAAAACTGGTAAGGAATGGTATTGCTTACCCTTGTTCTACACTGGTGTTTGGCCTCTGTCCGGACACTGACTCCGAACTGTCAGTTAGAGATGGCACCACAGCCAAAAACCTGCATCAACAGTTAAATGGAGTTTAAGGTTAGCGTGTCTGTTCTAGGTTTGTCTCATACTTAGAACACATTTGGTACAATTAGTGGCCTAATTTTGAGCAGCTACATAACATCTTCAGAAAAATTGGAATAGCCCTTTTCTCTCTAAACCCACATTCACTGAGTCATGTATCTCAAACTAATCACGTACATCAAGTTTGGCGTGCAGACATTAGCGCTTCCAAGTGGCTCTTCTCTGCAGTATTAAGTTTGCTACAGGATTATGCAGTGTCTCACACTACTTGCAACCTACTTCTCATTGTCAGATCACTGTAGTTCCAAATATTGCTCAAAACAAATAATTGCAAATATTCAGATTAAATATTGTAACTTAAGTTATTTTACAATACCTTTGATAAACTTTATTTCTAACCCCCTTCTGGAAAGCCAGAAGATAGTTCCGTCCATCCCCTGAGAAAACTTCAATTGCAATTGGCTGAAAACAAACAAGACAAACATATGTCACCACTAACACCTTTGCTTGTCACCTCTGAAGGTCAGAAGTAGGCCAGTTTAGTCACACCAAGTGACACATGATTCAAACTTATTGCAACACACACTGCTTAGTGCGGCCAACCGTTCTCTTTTCAGAATGCTACAATTCACTAATTCACACAATAAACTATAGCAAGCCAAACATGGTTCAGATCAGATGCTAGGCTTAATCTCTTCAATTTCAACACAACAAACAGCTTTCGCTTGCCAAATACGCATCTGATACCTATTTTACTTTGTTAAAATTCCAAAGTTGGCACCTCAATCTAAATACTGTGTCCAAGTTACCTGCAAAAGATATCTCCTTTTATGTACTTCCTTGATATCTTCATAGGCAAAAATGCTGCACGTTCTTTTGAGTTGACTTGGACCTTGCCTTGCTCCCCTAGGTATGATAGGCTCATGCATCCTGTAGGTGGAGCATATACAGGAAAGTGATTTAAAAGAACATGAATTATAAAAAATATTTTTTTCATCTTTGTGAGAGTCCAGCTATTGAAAAAACTTATTTCATGATACACCACACACCACATTTTGCATTTTGTGAGCAACAGAAGAATCTGCTCCCGAGATCTTCCACAATCTGACATGTTTTTGTAGTTGACTCAAAAGAATCTCATTAAATACATGTTGTTCACCTACTAAAGACTGATGAAACTCTTTATTAAACCACTCACTTTGGAGGCAGTGTCTCAATATCCCGTATTTCTCTGGTGGCGGTCATGGTAAATCCATCAATCACATAGAAGTGCTCTTTCCCAAAGAGAAGAAGCCCTTCGCTAGTGTCAAGGCCCTGAACCCGAGCACAGCGGTACATATGCTGAATCTGAAACGAAAAACATGCGGTGAGCAAAAAGCAGGTCAGCAAGCTCAGACTCAGACCATTGCTTTGTTATAAAAAAGCCTAAACAGTGCTTTATTACTTGTGGATACAGCAAAAATTCTACTATTTTTCCTGTTAATTGAAGATGGAAATCACCTTTGTGACCACTGATTTCAAAGGCAGTTTAAATAAAGCCTCCGTCATATAGTATAGATTTCTATGTTTACTGACTTGTCCACTCTCGCTTTGCTTCTTGGGTGTATTTTGCAACCTAGAGCCCTTTCAACCTTGATCCCAAATCTATTTAGTGGTATACTTCAGACAGACAGTCTGAAACACTGAATAACCAGAACAGCCTTTGAACACAGTTCCTCGGGATAAAACATTCACTGTCAAAATTTTTCATTCTAATGATTACAAGAATTACTTAGAAAGTCTATCATGTACAGTATTTACATGTTCAACGTATATTTCCTTTACGGGGTCTCATTAGGTTGACAGTGTAATAATCCAATCACAGGATAGCTTGCAACTTCAGTTCTACGACAGGTTGAATTCTCCATAGCAGGCAGAAGCAAAGCAGGAACGTTTCCAGTACATGGGTTTTGGGCTCAGGACCTCTTTGAACTCAAGTACACATTTGGTTTCAAGGATGCTGCAAGAAGAAGCTAATGGAATATTAAGCAGGTGCAGCTTTAGATCAGGGAAGCTATTTAGGGTGTTTATTTGTGCTTGCTACATGCAGGGCAGAAATTCCAATACAGTAAGTGCTTAGTCTGTTTGCAGTACACAGTACCTTCTCTCCTTCTTCAAGAAGTCGAAGCAAAGTTGTATTGTCAGTCTTCTCCTCTTCATCAATTGAACTCCCCTCAACAACTTGATCTTGTGATTGCTCCTGGTTCTCATCATCTCCTCCATCAGGAGCAGAGCGAGATCGTTTCAGGGGAGGCTTCACTAGGCCTGGAAAAGAAGAACAAAGATGAATAAAAAAAAACACAAAAATTCGCTGTGCAAAACCTTTTGAAGTTTAAAACTGCTGATCCAATGCTAAGACAGAAAATAGAGTTCCACAAGATCCTTATGTTTATTCCAACATGAATGCAAGAGAAGATAGAAAGGCAGATAAATTTAAAGAGAATAGTTTGGGACAAAAGAAATGATCTAACCTTTGACTCTTGCAATTGTGTCCTCTCCGTGTTCTGGCTCCTGCTGAGTGGTTTCACCCACTGTATTTTCTTCTATGGTGTCCTGGAAGATTGCAGGGTTTCCAGAAGCCAGGCGCATGTAGTACTCCTTACTGTCATAACTTATAGCCCTTCGGTAGCGAGCAGGTTTCTTAGAAATAATTGAACACAATCGCTTAGTCAGTCAACTCCTCGCTTGCTTCAGTAAACAAGTTTCAGGAACACTGTGTGCAGCACAGGGCATGCCCACTAAGTGCTTTGTGCGTGTGCAGATATACAACAAAACATACAAAAACAGAGACTCTTCATTAGATCCAATAAATCATCTAATTTGCAAGGGAGCTTTTGAACCACTGAAGTAATGATGGGTTTGCAGAAATACCTGCTGCTAAGCCTACAACACGGAGACGTATTAAGTGTGGTCAGTATGTTATGAACTGTCACAAAAGACTGCTGGGATACTTTTGCTCTAAGATTGATAGATCAAATGGCCATTTCACAACCTTTCATCACTCCCTACAGTTCATTCATTAGACAGCCAAATTCATTGCTAAGTGTAGTTTGAGTAAAAATTTTCCTCAAGACAAGATGAAAATAAGTGGAGGTTGATATGAACTAAAAGCAGCCAGAGACTTGTTTTGAAGGCTCAAAAATTCTTAATTAATTCAGTTGTTTCTTTTTTTTTTTTTAATACAGATTTTGAAGGCCTGCAGGCAGGCAACTGGCACAAGAGGATTATTTTAAGTGAAGTAATTCATCAAGCATCATTTATATCTTTGGATAAGCACAATGGATTATGATATGTTTCACTATGGTGATGGTGTGTTGTTGGCTTTCTTTTAGCAGGTTAATTCTTACATTCCTCTTTTGATTATAGAATTAATATTAGAAATCAAAGTAACCAGTAAATGAGGACAAGGTCAGCAACATCACTGGAGAGACAGATGGGGATAAGAGCAATTACACAGCCAAGAACTTTTCCAAAATTAAAACAAACTGATGCACCTGGACAGAAGAAAACCCATTATTGTTATACTTCAGTTAAAAATCTTCTCTGAGTACTATTTAACGCCAACACCCTAACTCTAGAAAGCTCAGTTTGTGAACATGTTCAGCTCTCCAACACAAAAACAAATTGTTACTTTGTAGCAATATACCCCATGATTCTTCAAATTAGATTGAGATAATAATGGAATATTATAAATTCAGATAAATGCTTTAAATTATGTGCAACTGCAGAATATTAGTTGCTGTTTCAATTAAGACTTTTCCTCGTTCAATTCTGCAGTTGTAACTGCAAATACATAAAATGTGATGTTCTTTTTTTGTTGCTGTCCATCTGTGTGATGATGTAGCAGGAAACTAAGTGACCCATAAAAACAAAACAGCTTTATTACAAGTAGATGTTTGGGATGACTAAGCAATTAAGAGCAGCAACATGGAGATTCCTTATTTCAGGTCAAATTGCCTGCCCCAGAAATCCAAGATGTATAGCACTGTGATCTGATTTGCCGAGTTGGGCTCCAGTAAGTCTTCACCCTTTAACACCTCTGTAGTAACGTAAATTCTACAAAGAAAAATCCAAACTAGCACTGCTAACATGAAGAAATCAGTAACAAATTATATTTGATTTTCTATATAGCAATTACTTTCATTTATGTGTATTAGTTCATTGCTGAATGTAATTCAAATCAGTGAATGCACATTGTGCACTATACTTAGTGATGGGCAAGACTAACTGTAATTTCATAGAGAAGCATCGTAAGAGAGAAATGCTTGCAGGGCAGTCAGTTCCTAACAGATCTGGTACTTCTAAGGTAGGATTCGTATTTTGAAACAACTGCGTACATATCATTAATAATAAAAATGAAGACGATCAGGAACGACAAAATTGGGTTAACAAATGTGGTGCTAACAAAAATAGGCCTCTTTCAGACCATTATGAATAGAAAGGGGAAAAACCCCTGCTCACCAGGTCCCCTTTGCAAACAACATCCATTTTCCTAGCAGTGCTTCCCAATGATCACTTTGCCCATTACTAAACATGTTCTGTAGACCATTAGTTCAGACCCCAAGCCACAACTCTGAACACAGTGAGAACAGTGACAGCACAGTCCAACACAGCCTGTTAGTGTGCAGCAAAAAAGTTAAGATCTACAGAAAGTTGTATTAGGTGAAAGCTGAGGAGAGCACAGTAACATCTTCTAATGTGAATACGGAAAACACCACCTTCAGGCCTGGAAATACTGAAAGAGCAAGTTGAAAGCCAAATGTAGAAGCAGTCATTAAGATTGCCCAACATGCAGGAGCAGCTGTAAAAGTTGTGATTATTTTACATTCTCTCAGTGTGTGTTTCTTTACCTTTTGAGGAATGCCATCATCAGATGTCTCAGGAAGTCTACTTGAGAGGTCAGACTGAAAACAGGTCATTAAGTATACACATCAGAAAAAGAACACTTTTAGAAGAAGGCATATGTTCTCCGCTTTCTGTGAACTTAACTGTTGCTAAAACTATTCTGTGTCATAACAAGTAGACAAATACACCTAGTGGTGTAAAGTTGGCTGTACAGTATTCTTTTGTTTGTGCTTCTTAAGTACCATGGCTTTTATTCTTGATTTAAGGAAAAAAAAATCCTGCATGCATACATACATGCATGCCTAAAAGACACAAAGACTGCTCCATTTCCTCAAGATGCTGTTCCAAAGCAAAGAGAAACGAACTGCCAAGCTTTCCAAGGCCACATACATTTCTGCCCAAGTAGCCAATGTTCATATTCACAGATTATCAGTGAAAGAAGTACATCCAAATGAAGGCCAGTAGGCCTATTTGGTTTTTGCTTTTTTTCAGATCTGTTTCAACTGTTATGTAGCACTACGCCAAGAACTCTGATTGAAACCTCCCATCCATAGGTATGGCATTTCATAGCCTCTTGGTGCTCATGAAGACGCTTCTGGTGTTCACCGGCATGCTCGCTTGGCTAATGCATACACACCACATCTCATGCTGGAACCAGTAGAGCTTTCCAATTCACTCAGTTTTGAGTGGTGAGCAGGTCAGTCCCACCACGAAATATACTACAAAGAATAACTGGACCTTACCAACCATTTAGGGCTAACAGGCATGTTGGTAAACCAACAGAGTAAAATAGGCTTAAGAGAAACTTTTTTTTTTTTTTTTAAAGTGGATTTTACAACTGGGAATGAAATTACTCATAATGAAATGCTGAATTACTTACCAGAAAGTTTGTTTCTTGTTCAGCTTCAGGCATGTAGGGATACTGAATATAAAACATGTCATTTCGAACCATCTTCTTCCTCATTCTACAGGGACCCTCAGTCATCTCCAACATCCACTTGTCAAGATGGGAACCGATGGGGGGACCCCACAGACCTCGCTCTCGTAGTAACTCATACTCGATTTGAGACCACTCTTCTGTCACATATTTTAATGCATTCTGCTGACGCTGAATACAAAGATATTTCCATATGCATTAACAGTGATGTTTTTAAGCCTGCATCTGATGCGAGCAAAGTCATTTTCACTACATTACAGAAAACCTTGCAACTGAAAACTACAGTAGCATTTTATTATGCACCCTAACGCGCTTTCCAGTCTCAGCTACTATAAAAGCAAGATTCACATTGTATTCTTCTAAGCATAAGAGGAAAAAAACAACAAATGAACTCTGCTTTTGGTTTTTACCTATAATTGAATGCATTTGTAAACAGCAAATATGAAAAAAAATGCGACATTAATACACTGATTTTGAAACGGGATTTTAGGAATTGAAAAAAGATAACTTCAGATGCTTTTCCTGCCTACATTTGAACAGAAGAGGGAAACTGAACAAAGCAAAGCTTATCTGGTGGATTTTTGCTAGTCACTTTCAATAACTTGAACTTCTGGGAAGCTGATTTCTTAGACTTTTAGAACACATCTCAGCAAATATTTTGAACCAAAGGACTGTGGGGATGCTTGAAAGAAAATGCAGGGTGCAATGATTTTGTTCTAGAAGGCACAGAGCATCATCTTTCTATCGCCGCATAATAATTTGAAAAAGGTACCGTAAAACTTTGTTTGTACTACTATAAATGTAGCATTTGTACACAATGCTTTCCTGTGTCTTCTGCTATTTTTTTTCAAGAAGCCTAAGTACTCTTTTGAATAAAAAAAAAGATGGAAACATGCTAGAGCATGCAGGCTTTTTAAAACAGTATATGAAAAACTTAAGATTTAACTTAGGTACTACTGCTGCAATGAAATCAAAATTAGCTTTATTTGACTGCATTAAAGAAACACCCCTAAAATAACAATAGCATCTATACATTTAAGCATTTAATCACCAACCTCCTAGTATTTTATAAGCCACATACTGAGAAACAGGATCTGTACAGCCTAACATGTCAAAAATATCAGTTTCAGGTAGTCCTCTGAACCATACCTCCTGATATTCCTTATACTGCATATCAACCAGGTCCCGAACCACTGCAATGTGAGTAAACATCCACTGGGAAATTTCCTAACAGAAGATAAGGAGACAGACAGAATCAGAGTTTATAAAAGCAGGCTTAGGCTTTGTTTGAATGGAAAGCCCATGAATCCATCACCTTGCTAACTTGTTCAAAAAGACTAGTTTCCTAAAATATATTCTGGATTAATTTCAAACTACTGCATGCAAAAATATTTTTAAGGGTGTTTTACGTTTTTTGTTTTATTTTGTTTGGTTGCTGGTTGCTTTTAAGGCAGCAAACTCACGTACAGGGACATTATTTAAGATAAACTGGCAAACATTTGGCAAATATTGAAAGCACATGATTAATGGTTCAGAAAATTCTCAAACAGCTAAAGAGAGGCACTAGATGACAAAAATTACTACTTTTCTCCATTTCCAGGTAATATTTTGTGGATGCTGCCCAATTTGACGGAAACCCTTACAGCTATCATTCCGTACTGACACATACCTGTTTTCACACCCTGCTCCCTTGCTGATATGCCTAACAACCATTCCTGTCAGCTCAGTTTTTGGGTTTCTTCCTTTTCATTTTCATGTGTTCACCAGAAAAAGGACTGATAACACTGAGAATTCTTTATTGTATCAAGTCCACTGCATGATTTTCAGACCAGTAAGTGAAAAGGCAAGCTATTTTTCAACTTACACAGGACACTAATAACTCCTGATGAATCAATAGCAGTTACACATTTCTTTCTGGCAGGAATACACATGCTCTCCATGACCTAAAGTCTCCCTGCTGTTCCAAGTGCTAATTACAGTAAGAACTCCATCCTACAAAACTTTCAGACCCGTCTTTCCTTTGTTTTCAATGCCCAAAGTATTGTATATTAACTCCTTACAATGCCCTACCAAGTACTTTCTGACAGAAATCACACAGCTTTAACCCTCTAGTCTTTTTTTTTTTTTTTTTAAAACACAAGCAGGTTTGAAAAGCAAATGTACAATTTCACCACCACATAATGTTTTGCTGAGCTCTTCTCTGTAGTACAATAAAAATAGGGAAAAGCAGTATTTGTTTATAGTCATGATACATAAAATATGCTTATAAGGACTTTCAAAAAAAAAAACAAAAAACCAAACACATCATCTTGGCAGTAGGATGTGAAAAAGGACAAGCATCTATCTTGGCTTCCATTACAAAGTGGTGTGGCAAACTGAATTAGGACCCAGACTAGCAAAGCAGTAAAGCATTACAGATATATAAAACCTTAACTCTCCTTTTAATGTTAAAGATAAGCAGCTGTGCTTGCTGGATTAGGACACGCAGAAGTGAGAATGCTCAGTCTCAATATTCAACAATGAAAAGAAACAAGCACAAGATCTTACCTGACACCCTGAAAGATCATTTATATTGCAATATTTACCATAATCTCTGAACATACGATGCTGGATTTTAGATTGCATTTTACCGAGTGACATTACCTGTGTAGAAAGATTGTGTTTATTGAGCCCGCTTTCCTTCCGGTTTCTCCTGGAACCAGTTAGTTTAGAGAGGCCAAACCCACTGCTAACTCGTGAAAGTTTGGACTGTGTGGTCGGAACCAAAGCCTCCCCTCTACTGATGCACTTCTTCTCATGGGCTGAAAAACAAAGATCTTACGTTGTGTTTTGTTTTTTTTTTTTTTTTCCTGTCTGTTCTGATTCTCATTGCCGTTTCACTAAACAGAGCAACCTTTTTCATTGTTTTTTTTGGTTGTTTCTTTTTTTCTTGTGGTTGTGGTGTGTGGGTTTTTTTTTTCAGTTTTGGTTTTGAAGGAAAGATACCCAAGAGAAATTCGGGATTTTTTTTTTTATTATTATTTTGAAAGGAAACATGAGGAGCAGATTTATGATACCTTTCACTGATTATCAAAACCAGGGTCTAACAGCTGTGAGTGCTGTCCTCATCTGAATAAGTGAAAAATCGGTACGTAGAACAAAGTTGTCACCTCCCCTCCCCTCCACACTCCAACCAATTTCCATATTGCTGAGTTACATCCCTTAAAGACCAAGAGAGCAGTCAAAAGAAGGGAGACAATGTCAGACGAAACAGTTTCTTTCAAAAGTTACAAAATAAAGAAATCTATTCCATGTGTTATAAATGGCAGACAAATGAAAAGTAACCCAGTCGAGCATGTCATCATTGTGCCCCTCTACACCCAAAAAGGGGCTGCATCATGACCCTGCTATCTAGTCTGTCAGCACAAGTATGTCATTTTGAGAGAAGTTAGGTGGGCTAGTGCACCTTTTTGTGAACATACAGCCATCCCAATTGATTGTCAAGTCCAGAAACACTAGCATGCTTACTTTAAAACTTTAGTAAAAATCACAGATTAGTTCAGCTCTCAGCATTTTCATGTTCTCCCGATACTCATCTAATGGACCTCACTGTATATCCATTAAATTTGATTTAAAAAAAACATGCTTCCATTATTTTCTTCTTTTAAATCCACTACTACTTTCTTAAACCAATATATTCTCCAAAGATCCTCGACTCTGCTCAAAACACTTTATTTATTATTTTTGTTTAAATACCGACTATTAGCTAGATAGCGGAAACGCAAGCAAAATTCAGCCAGGGACAAAGCATATCTAGAAGTACACGGACCACAAAAACAATTGCTGTATATTTCCAACAACGCTTTCTGTATATCCAGATTAACCTCAACTACAGAATCATCTAGGTTGGAAGAGACCTCCAAGATCACCTAGTCCAACCTATGACCTAACACTAACAAGTTCTCCACTAAACCATATCCCTAAGCTCTACATCTAAACATCTTTTAAAGACCTCCAGGGATGGTGACTGAACCCACTTCCCTGGGCAGCCCATTCCAATGCCTAACACTTTCAGTAAAGACGTTTTTCCTAATATCCAACCTAAATCTTCCCTGGCACAACTGTAGCCCATTCCCCCTTGTCCTATCACTGGGCACGTGGGAGAATAGACCAAAGGAGCCTCCTTCAAGTTACCTGTAGAGAGCGATAAGGTTACCCCTGAGCCTCCTCTTCTCCAGGCTAAACAACCCCAGCTCCCTCAGCCGCTCCTCATAAGACTTGTTCTCCAGACCCCTCACCAGCTTCATTGCCCTTCTCTGGACACACTCCAGCACCTCCATGTCCTTCCTGTAGTGAGAGGCCCAAAACTGAACACAGTACTCGAGGTGTGGCCTCACCAGAGCCGAGTACAGGGAGACAATCACTTCCCTAGTCCTGCTGGCCACACTGTTTCTGATACAAGCCAGGATGCTCTTGGCCTTCCTGGCCACCTGAGCACACTGCTGGCTCATGTTCAGCTGACTATCTACCAATACTCCCAGGTCCTTCTCTGCCAGGCAGCTTTCTAACCACTCATCTCCCAGCCTGTAGCGCTGCTTGGGGTTGTTGTGCCCCAAGTGCAGGACCCGGCACTTGGTCTTGTTGAACTTCATACAGTTGGCCTCAGCCCAAAACATGGAGCGGGTGAATAGCGGGTTCAGCACCCAACCAAATCCCAAGCCCACCGTGGTCCCCATCGGTCCAGCCTATCCAGATCCTCCTGCAGAGCCTTCCTACCCTCGAGCAGATCAACATGTGCACCTAACTTGGTGTCTGTCATCTGCAAACTTACTGAGGGTGCACTCGATCCCGTCATCCAGATCATCGATAAAGATATTGAAGAGGACTGGCCCCAGTACTGAGCCCTGGGGGACGCCACTAGTGACCGGCCTCCAACTGGATTTGACTCCATTCACCACAACTCTTTGGGCCTGGCTACCCAGCCAGCTTTTAACCCAACGAAGCGTATGCCAGTCCAAGCCAAGGGCAGCCAGTTTCTTGAGGAGAATGTTGTGGGAAACGGTGTCAAAAGCCTTACTGAAGTCAAGGTAGACCACATACACAGCCTTTCCCTCGTCCACTAAGCACATCACTTTGTCATAGAAGGAGATCAGGTTCGTCAAGCAGGACCTGCCTTTCATAAACCCATGCTGACTGGGCCTGATCGCCTGGTTGCCCTGCAAGTGCCGCGTGATGACACTCAAGATAATCTGCTCCATGAGCTTCCCTGGCACTGAAGTCAGACTGACAGGCCTATAGTTTCCTGGGTCCACCCTCCAGCCCTTCTTGTAGATGGGCGTCACGTTTGCTAGCCACCAGTCGACTGGGACCTCCCCTGATAGCCAGGATTGCTGATAAATGATGGAAAGCGGCTTGGCCAGCTCTTCTGCCAGTTCTCTCAGTTCCCTCGGGTGGATCCCATCCGGCCCCATTGACTTGCGTACATCCAAGTGCTGTAGCAGGTCGCCAACCATTTCCTCGTGGATAGTGAGGGCCACATTCTGCTCCCCATCCCCTTCCACCAGCTCAGGGTACTGGGTATCCAGAGAACAACTGGTTTTGCTGCTAAAGACTGAGGCAAAGAAGGCATTAAGCACCTCAGCCTTTTCCTCATCTCTTGTCACTAAGTTTCCCTCTGCATCCAGTAAAGGATAGAGATTCTCCTTAGTCCTCCTTTTCACGTTCATGTATTTATAAAAACATTTTTTGTTATCTTTAACAGCAGTAGCCAGATTAAGCTCCAGATGAGCTTTGGCCTTTCTAATTTTGTCCCTACTCATCCTTACAACATCCTTATTGTCCTTCTGAGTGGCTTGCCCTCTTTTCCAAACCCTCTTTTTCTTCCTGAGCTCTAGCTACAGCTCTCTGTTCAGCCAGGCTGGTTGTCTTACGCGCCGGCTCGTCTTTGGGCACATGGGGATAGACTGCTCCTGAGCCTTTAAGATTTCCTTCTTGAAGAGTGCCTAGCCTTCCTGGACTTACTCTGCCCTTCAGAACTGCCTCTCAAGGGACTCTGCCAACCACTGCCCTGAACAGCTCAAAGCCTGCCCTCTGGAAGTCCAAGACAGCAGTTTTACTGATCCCCCTCCTGACTTTTCCAAGAATAGGGAACTCTACCATTTCGTGGTCACTCTGCCCAGGACAGCTCCTGACCACCACATCTCTCTGTTTGTGAACAGAAGGTCTAGTGGGGCAACTCCTCTGGTAGGCTCACTAACCAGCTCCGTCAGGAAGCTATCTTCCACGCTCTCCAGGAACCTCCTAGACTGCTTCCTCTGAGCTGTATTGTATTTCCAGCAAATTACTTCAGAACCATTCCATTGTAAAAGGACTATATCCACTCAATTTTAGATGAACTTTGAGTATCTGCTGTCTGAATTCATACTAATCATTCCAACAACAGTTGGCCTTTATTAATACAGGTACACAGCTAACTTGAGCTTAACTTGTCCACCAGGTCCTTTCCCTGTAAAGCTGCTTCCTATGTTGAACAGACTTCACTGCCAAGGAAAAGTCTGAGTATCGCTGCTGCCGTTGAAATGATGTTCGGTCGCACATTTCCAATTTCATCAACCATGGGGAGACTTTGTAGGCTGCACCCGGACATGCTCAAGATGGGTTCCCTTCCTGTCTGGCACATCCAAATCTCAGTAAGGTCTAATAGGTCACCACAAGGCAAGTGCTCATGAAAAGGTGCTAAATAAAACAGTCCTCTGCCACTGTAATTCACAGGATGCTATTTGGTACATGCTCACACACAAACACAGGAAGCTGCTGAGATCAGCAAAACCATTGACTACAGGCCCTGCGTATGGCAGAGTAAGTATATCCCATACCCGGTACCATTTCTGAATCAGAGATGTTCAGCTATAACAGGTTATTTACCAATACACAAAAGGTAAGTCCATACTGTAAAAAAATGCACGTGGTTCCCTTTGGGAAAATCTAACATCTGGGACAGATAAATCCTCAGTTGCACTTACCCAAATGATTTTGCCAACACTTTAAACTTGCTTCCTCAATTAAAGTTCTTGCAACAGTTATATCCACTTGGCCACGATCATTGACAGGTAGCATCACTTTGAAAACTTCTTCTAACACCTGTTTTTTACTGTGAATCAACTCTGTCCACACTCTGTTTATAGCTTTTAAAAGAAGCTGGCGACCTGCATAAATACAAGACCATAAACAGCAAGTTTTCTAAGCTGCCGATTTAATTTGTATTTTTATAGTAGCAAAATGAATAGATTAAGCAATTACACTCCACATTCTTCCTTTCTTGTAGGACTTGTGAAATGCATTTTAACAGCCTGTCTTTTTTTATCATTTGTACACTATTCGTACACATCTAGAAGTTAATTTTGAAATTCTTTCCCCTGTGAATCTGAAACACCGGCTCCAATTAGTTGCAATTCTTCTCCCATACCCATGCGTACATTAACAACACTAGATTGATAAGAATCTTACAGATATATACAGTCTATATAAAAACATACAATTCCAAACACAAATCACACAAGTATTTTTTATATCTGTATACACTGATAGACACGTATGTAAATATTAAATGTATACATATAAGAAGAGCAAAACCACAATCCTTTCTTCTACCAGCCAGTTCATAAGTTTCCCTTGAGAGGAAAATCCTAATGGTTCCAGTGAGTAATAATTCAACATCTTATAACAGTTATGTCTTAACTATGCTCCTGTAAGATTTGTCAGATAGAGAAGCATGGCACACACTTAAAAGGATCCATTTACATTGCATTCAATTCAGTACACATAAAGGAGTCTAATTCTAGTTCACGTCCAGTAAAAAAAATGAAGTCCACTTGCTGTATTAACAAAACAGTAGCTTATTTTGAATGTATCTGTTTTGGTGTTTCAAGTGTTTTGTTTGTTTTTAGTGTTTATACACACACGCACTCTCCTGCCCAAAGTATAACTAGGGTAAAAGACTACTGATGACAATAAAGCAGCAGCATTAGCAGACATCTGTGGATTCATCACTCAGATTACCTTCACTGACATCTTGATTGTAGACTCCATCTGGCTCTATATCAGAGGGGATCATAATGTGCCAAGTAGTCATCCTGGCTTCTGCTTCCAGTCCAAACCCATCAACATTGCTACAAATACACAGTGAATGAACAACCACCAGAAACAAATAAAAGCGCTACAAAGATTAACGTGTACTGCTACAGCAATTATCTTCATTTCTGTCCACTTGATTTCTGATGATCTGCAGTCACAAGTCAAACTGAAGGTTTTTCAAAAAGGACATGACGTGGACACTAATGTTGCTGGAGGAAGCAGAAATATTTCAGGAAACACCAGTGTGGCCAAAGCCATGAATGGCAAACATTAGAGTTTTTGTGGATCATGTTTCCCAAGTGTCTTGGGATAAAACCTAAGTCCTACAACTTTTTGGAAAGAAAAATGAAAATGCCAGTCAGGCTTTTGTAGCAATGCAGACAAGCAGGTGTTACCAGCATTTGTCATGTCCATCCAATTTAATTCTTCACTTATTCGAATACATCCAATTACTAAGATACTGAACACATACTCAATAGACCCTAAGTCTAGTGACTGATCCCTTTAACTATTAATTACTTCACACTAGAGCTTCTTTCTACTTAAAAAATATTTCACACTGTCAAAGCATAGTAATATAATGGTTGATCAGCACTTGTGTTAGTATTGTAAAATACCTGTGTAAAAGGCGGTAAGACTGTTCTCTAAACTCAGGCTCTTCAAACTTTTTTCATTTTATTTCAAAATGAATCACTAGAGCTTGCTTGCATTTCATGGACTTGAAAGTTATAAACTGTTGTCAGGAATTCGCTGACTTATTTGCAAGGTGTCAGAGCTGAGAGGGAACAGGTGATTTTTATGTCACGGCCCTGGTTCTGGAATAAACTTCTGTCTGAGAGACTTACCTTCCCACATGCAGGTTAATCAAACAGTGAGCTAGGCAGCTGATGAACTCTTGATCATGATTTCCAGGTCCCAAAATTAAGTTTCTGTTCACAGTAAGGACCCTCAGAGAATCAAGGAGAGCCACTTGCTGAGGAACAGTTTTGTGGGCTCTTGAGAACTGATACAAGATGGTCCTGTTCAGGCAGTGATAAATAGCATCTAGTGATAGTCCCTGAGATCTTCTTTTTGACTAATAGAAACACAACAAACAAAAAAAACCACACATCATCAAATGTTAGCTGAAAAAATGTACAGGCAGATAATCTTTGCACAAGTTGGGTCCACGCTGTTTTTTCAAAATAGGTAGTGTCAATTCCAGGGATTTCAAGGGCCAAATTGACACTAATAGATGCTGATGCACTTAAAATTTGAACATCCATAATAATCGGCCTATTTTCATTTTCTCTCACTTTGAGCAGCAGAAGTCTTCAACAGTCTCCAATAAAAGACCATGAGGAAGCTTTCCAAAAATCTCCTGAGGTCAATTTAGGAAGCTTTCCGGGCATTTAAGAAAAATAATAATTTCATCCAAAAGCAGTTTTAACTCAACTGCCCCATAATAAAGCATTCCACGCTGACAAGATACGCTAGGAATGCTCATTAAAAAGTGAAAGAGAAGAAAAAAAAGGCATACTTATGAGCTAACCAAAGACAGGCCACCAGCACATGAACAATTACAATCTTGGAGTGTTAGCTACCCAGGCTGCACAATTAGCAAAAGGCGCCATCCAAGTAGTACACAGGCTGCTTAGTGACATCACTCCATGGATTTTAACGTAAATTGTGAAAATGTTTTTTCTAGTAGGCTCATAGGAGAACACTGTTACCTGTGCAATGAGTTGGATTATGAATTCCACAAGAAGTTTGGATTCTTTGTTGAACATGCCCTGCCAAAGCTTATCTACCACACGCTGTGTAAAATAAAACACATTGTTCACCAGCACTTGGTAGCTTCCTCCACTTGTTATAGGCAGAGATGCATCTTCACCTATGTAACAGCAAAATAAAGTTTCTTCATTAAAAAGAAATATATAAGTATATTGGCATTAGTCTATGTTTTCTAATTCTGTAAAAGAGAAGAAAAGAGTCAGATAGTCAAGCTAAAGCCTAGTCAAAAAGCTAAAGCCTTGTCATAGAACCATAGAATGGTTTGGGCTGGAAGAGACCTTTAAGATGATCTAGTTCCAATCCCACTGCCATGGGAAGAGACACCTTACACTGGACCAGGGTGCTCAAAGCCCCATCCACCCCAGCCTTCGACACTTAGAGGGATGGGGCACCCACAGCTTCTCTGGACAGCCTCTTTCAGTGCCTCACCACCCTCAGAGTAAAGACTTTCTTCCTTATATATAATCTAAATCTACCCTCTTTTAGTTTAAAGCTGTTACATGTTGTCCTATCACTACACTCCTTGATGAAAGGAGACTATAAGAGCTTTTCTGTAGTCCCCTTTAGACACTGGGAGGATGCTATAAGGTCTCCCTCGAGCCTTCTCCTCTCCAGGGTGAACAACCCCAATTCCCTCAGCCTGTCTTTACTAGGAAAGGTGCCCTAGGCCCTTGATAATCTCTGTGGCCTCCTCTGGACTCTTTCTAATACATCCATGTCCTTCTTGTGCTGGGTCCCCAAAGCTGACCATAGTACCACTCCAGGTGGGGTCTCACAAGAGAAGAGCAGAGGGAAAGAATCACCTCCCTCGCCCTGCTGGCCAAGCTGCTTTTGGTGCAGCCCAGGGTATGGGTGACTTTCTGGGCTGCAAGCTCACATTGCCGGGTCATGTTGAGCTTCTTGTCAACCAACATTTCCAGCTCCTTCTCCTCAAGGCTGCTTTCAATCCATTCCCTGCACAGCCTGTATTTGTGGCTGTCACTTACCTATGCTGAACTTTGATGGTAAGTAATCACTGGAAATTGACAGTGAAAAGGCCAAAACAAGAGGGGCAGGGCACACACCAAACACCCACAGCAACCCTAGAAAATACATGGCGCAGCTTTACACTTACCTAACTTTTTGCAGCTATCTAAAAGGAAAATATCTGACATAGAATTAAAACCCAATCTGCTTACTGAAACTAATAAGATCTTGTGCAAACCAAGGTGAAATACAAAAATCTCTGTGGATATTGCTACAGGCCCTTGTTTACCGTTTGGAGAGGTATATTAACCATCAACACTCTCTAAGTTTCTTTTCTGGATTCACATCTGACAGAGGACTAAAACATCACCTGAGACTCTATTCAAGGTAAACTGTACTTTGTGTGCGAGTACACTCAATTCACAACTTGAGAATCACTGTTTGAATTACTGCTTTCACAGAAGGATGCCAGAAAAGTCTGCTCCAGATTATTTCTCACAGAAAAGCAACGGGTACTGATTTTGCCTGAGGTTCACTTAGATTTATTAATTTCTGGCACTACTTGCACACAAAGTGGCTGATTGCATCATACATGGAAGAAGCCAGCCAAAACTCTGAAGAAGGAACACCCAGGAAAACCAAAATTGTGCTCCTGGTGTACATAAAGTACTAACAAGGACTTCTAGGACGAATACAGAGCAGACTGATAGCTCCTGGCAAGTCCAGCAGGCCACCATGAAATCAAAGCAGGCACCTGAGCAAAGATACTCCAACAGGCCACCTCACAACCATCTATACCCATGCTCTGCTGGGACAGCCCATCCTACTGACATCCAGCTTAAAAGCTTTTCAAACTCTTCCTGAGCATTTCTTTGGTAGGTGGTTCAATAGAGTACTAATCCCAGATGATTTTTCTGGGCTGCTTCTACAAAAGGAAGAAAAGAAAACTAAGGTAACTTTTAAAAACCTATGTCCCAGCCATAAGAAATTGACAAAAGCTCCAGATCATCTGCCAAGGCAAGAAGGACAAGATAGGTAATTCTGGGATAACAAGACTCAGTTGTATTTCTTTCTGACAGGACTGAAATTTGTCAGGTTTCTACATCCAAAAGATTCACCCAATGCAGTTTCTTTTAGAAACTTCTGTTTTATAGCTTTGGCACAATTGAGACCGAGAGGGAATACGTAATTACAGCAGTACCATTTACACATCAAAGGAAAGAAAAGGGCAGAACAAAAAATATGAAGGCACTAAATTTCTAACAAATTAGGTAATTAATAAAGAAAAATTAAAATTAATATCTATATCGAAAACTTTCCCTCAAGTCAGAGGGACTGATAATTAAGCATTGCTATATTACCCAATAAAACATCAGCTGCAAGTAAGTGGTCCATCACGCTATCCAAAACATACGTCTGAAACTCCTTCTGCTGTGTTCGTGTTGATCTTTCAGGGGAAGCCTGATTCAAGAAACACAGTGAAAAAATGAGTATCTCTGAGGGAGCAAAAAGGAAGAGGAGGTGTTATAGGTGAATTTTTGTTTTTCTTAAGTCTCATGAACTATCATTTACTTTTCCACAGTAATTTGTCTCCAGTAAGAAGTCTTGGCTCTATCTAAAAACTTAGGGATGGACATCAGGTATACATCAGCTGTATGCAGTCTTACAGTGAGCATTACTCCAATTTATACCCCGTATATTTATTTTCTGCCCATCTAGACCAGTAACTAACATTGACAAACTGTAACAGATTAAAATAGCAGCAAAGCAACTGCAATAGAATGACCATGGCCTCAAATATGCTTCCTGATGTCCATGTAAAAATGCATCTCTTGAAAGTTTATTTATTTATTTAGCTTTGTGACAGCAAAGAGACATCTAGCTACCTCAGGAACTTTTAAGATTATGTATAAGCATGCTCCAAAATTCCTGCAGCTATGGAAGAAATCAGGGAGACACAGCAGCATAACAAAGAACTAAGTCATAGGAGAACATGGACTGATGTGAACTGAACATTTCAAAAGACACAGTCTGAAGAAGGTGTGGATACAGTAGTGCAGTTAAGCAGCAGTTGAACTCCTCATTGCCTGCCTAAGCATTCAGAGCGTGCTGCTTTCCACACGTGTCACCAAATGTAACAGAGTTTAACAGCAAGATTATGTAGCAACTCCGTGAATTTTTTTAGCATATGGCACCAGACGTCCTGGCACCTGTTTTTATCTAACACAAATAAAACTGAGTCCTTAATATTTCTTTAGGGATTGGTAGGGATTTTATATTTTGAGCAAAACCAATACAGCTGTCACAGGCTAATGGAAGTATAACAAATGAATCATACTCTGCAAGAATAAAACTTGAGGAAAGCTGCAACTTCTCATGCTGCACTGTTGAACATCGACTGTTGCAACCCACTTCCTGCATTTCCAGACAAATGGAGTTATTGACTAAGATGACAAAACAAGAGCTCCAAAGAGAGCACAAAATACAAACAAAACCTTGACACAGCGTACTCAGTTACATGTGCGGCAACTAACAGAGCCATTTGACTATCCAAATGAAAACTAAGGAGTCCACAAACATAACTGATAGTAGGACTCGTGTGGAGGGAAGAACACAGTGCAGCAAGAAAAAAAAACACAAATGTCACACAGATTGTCTGCTCAATCATTTCAGGTTGTCACTAACACATGCAAATGCCAGGAGGAAGAAAAAAAGTCCAGAAAGCATTCTGAAAGGGAGGCTGAGAAAAACAAACAAACACACACACACCTCTGGTGTTTACTTTCTTAGGTTTTCCAAAGTATTAACAACAGCAAGCAAACTGTTATTTATGAGCCAAGAGTGTTCCAATTTTCTAAAACTCTTACTTCATGACTGTTTTTAAGATTCTACTGAATGATAAGGTGAAGGTAAACAGAAATATTGAGGAGAAAAAAGGGTTACACTAAGTTCAAATCATAAAAATCAGTTTTACCTCTAGCAAAAGATCTACCAGTGGAGTCTGTTTGCTGGCTGGTGTGAGACATAAGTTATCAATTATCAGCACCCGCATGAAGTCAAACACAAACTTCTTGGCAGGATGGTTAGTTAGGTACGTCTTGGTGCCAACATTGCAGTATTCTGACTGGCTCCTGTTCATGCCAGAATCAGCTGCAAAGGCTTTGAACTCTTCAGCTGGGGACCCAACTTCATCATCAAGATCAGTGACCTGAGAAAAACAACATGTCAAAACTCCAGAGCTGAACAGATTAGCAGCAGTCATTTTGCTCTTCTATCCTTTACATGTCTTTCTATGGCTATTCACTTCATATTTGGTTTCCTAATAAGCCTTTTTCAGCAAGATTATCATCAGGTTCAGCATCGGGTGCCCAATATACAACATGCAAAACATCCAAATTCTAGTTGCTGATTGACGAGGAAAAAAGAAATCAGTAAAAGCTCACATGAGTTACCTGAACCAGAGATCGCATATCACGTGGGAGATACTTACCAACAAGAACTTCTGGAGCAATTTTTAATTTCTATGCAAGAATACAGATTCTCATAGCAAAAAATCAGAAGTTCTGAAAAAGTTAGCAGCTAAAGCAGTGAACAAAAAACCACGATAGAAGCCAACTGAAAAAGGCTATCAAGTTTGTGTGATAGAGTAGCAAAAGCAAACTCACCCTTTTTTTAATGCAGTACCTTCATCAGAGTGCAATAATCGGTAAAAGCTACTTTCCCAGTACTGAAGGTGATCGAGTCCAAAAGAAATTAAAAGGAGAAAGTATTTTTAGATAATGCCTTCCTCCAAATACAAGAGGAGACAATGACTTCCCTGAAAAAGACTTATTGCATCACCAGCTTCCATATGAAGTAACCAAATGTTCTGAATTTTTGTCTACTTCAGAATGAGAAAATTCCCAAGAAATGAAGAAAAACCCAAAAATGTAGGCTTTCTGGATTTAATGGCACATCTGAGAAAGGCTGGAAGATCGGTCAAGAATTTTCTCTCAAAGCTGAACTTAGGTTAACGTGTTTTGTTGCTATAGTTAGCATCTATTTCATACAGAATTGAATAGTCTACCTCATTTGGGTAGACAGAAATGCTGGAGAAGCAAAAAGATTTGGAGTCGGAAGAGCCTTCAAATAGTGAAGAGTTCAAGTTGTCAGGCAGACGAAGTTTCACCTGTGCACTTAGTACTGAAAGGACTAAACTACTTGGAGATATGCAAGACTGTTCCAAATTCTTTACACAGGTCAATGCCAAGTCAGCATTACAAGCTTGAAAATGGCACTTTTTTTTTTCCTCCAAGAACTATCATCTACTTCAAATGCAAAAATCAACAACCTTACAAGACTCTTCAACATATATCTGTAAAAACTGATCATCTGTTTCTATTCATAATAGAAAAGATAGTATTTCAGCAATAAATATTTTCTACAGTATTTTATCATTATCTTCCCTAGTTATAGCATTTGCTAACCAGTAAGCTATCCTTCCATGCTCTTAGTGCATGGATTACTTTTAGATGCCAGCTAACAATAACAGTTTATTTCTTTCCCTTTCATGGTCTAGAAACAGCAGCACTTTTCAATAACACTTAAAGTATACGTAAATTAATAATCTGTAATAGTTCTGCTTAAGGTGGCAATGCAATCAAAGATGAACTCACACCCTTCTCCTAGCTTGAACTCAGCAGTTACAGGTCAGACAGAAATATTTTTATTGGTTAAGCCCCCAACAGAAGTAGGAGGAGAAAGCAGTTTTCAATTTTATTGCATCCTCCAAAATAGAGAGGAGAAAGACAAGCTGACTCTTTTTCCTTCTGTAAATCTGAGCTAATTTGATTCCTGTATGTGAAAAAACTGGCCTACTAGAAAAAAAGAAATGGTGTACATTCCCTCTAAAATGAAGTTTCAGGTATCATTGTGCAGCAACAGTTGAGCATGCACCCCTCTCAGTTTCAAAACCCAAGTACAAAATTTCCAGCCCAGCCTTTAAGACCACCCTTTTCTGCATGGCAACTAGAGCTTTATCTTCACATGACTATTAATTGATCCATCTTCAAAAATAGTATCCAAGGGAAAAGAAAGGAAAAAAAAACTCACTGCATTTCCTACCATCTCAGAGTAAGGTCGTATGTTGAAAGGAAACACAGTTGCTGCCAGTGCACACAGGAACTCTGGGCTCATCCATAAGGAAACAAGGTCCGGCACATTGTGATACAAATAGCGAAAGAACTGCATCAAGGTGACAGGATATTCTCGAAGCCAAGAGCCTTCTTCCTCAGACTGCCAAGGCTGGGTTGAAAAACAAATAGCATGTTAACACAGATGACATTAATTGAAGAATGCTCATTTCAGGAAAGAGACATGGGAGGATGACTGGTAGGATCAAGTATGCCAAACACATTGTCAAACATGCAGTTAGACACAGCATCAGAGATAGGACGAAATGTGATCAAACATGGTCAAGTGCTTGTTCAAAGCGAGCAGAAATGTATCTGGTTGCCTGCTCAGTCACATATCAGTGTCCAAAACCAGAACATGTCAAACATGCCAAAGCATGTGTCACAACACATGGCCAAACAGCTGTCTAGAAGACATGACTGAAGACATGCTGTTCAGACACCTGAAGTGATGTCTGATCAAACATGCAACAGACTATATGCCTGAGCATCTAACCAACATGTGACAAATGAGTTGCTAACCGTGACAAAACACTTGTCTGGGGACATCACTGTATGATGAACACCTGACAGCATGCAACCAAGCATACATACACAGTTTTTAACACATCAGCTTGCAGGAACCATGCAAACCACTTTTCAAGAACACGTGTCCAAGCCTGTCAGACATGTCACCATGTCATGAAATCATAAGAAGCAGAAGTGAATGACAAATGTGACACGCAAAATGTAATGAAACAGGCCAGAACAGGTTGCTACCACATGAAGAAATGTAATCAAACATGACTAAATGTGATAAACTCAATGCAGCCCAAAACTTGACAGTAACCTGTGCCTAAGCATGTGTTCAAGAATGTCATGAGCAGGAGACTGAACACATCTATGTGGCTAAGAACATGTGTTCTAAGGTGATGACTCAATACGTTGCTAAGCATGATCTGAATTGTATCAAACAAAAACCCGATAGCACATCTAAACATATATCAGCTGGTACAGAACAACACAGCAGGGCAAGAGACAGCATGTCTCTGAGCAGGTCAAGAGCATCTGCAAAGTGGAGGGCCAAAAATGACAGAACAGGTTGCCAGCAGGAGACAGAACAAGTGGCAACAGCAATGTGTACCCCCAGCACGTCATTAGATGTGCTTTCTAGGTATGTGTACTGGTCACACCTGGATACGTCAACACGTGAGCAGCAAGTAGTCAATGCTTCCCAGAGGGTTTCACAAACATGTGATGACCAAGCAGATAACATCTAAACAGGTACTACTTGGGAAACATTTCACGAGATCTTTTTCAGCAAATCAATGCTCTAGCTCCCACATAATACAAAATTTTCCTACTGAGAAACCAACTTTGACTACATTGACACTAGATTCAAAAATGAAAAGAACACACATTTTTCTGACAGTTAGTTCATTTCCTCCCGCATGTGGCTATTAATAGTCAGGGGACTTCTCAAGCGCAAAAAATCAGCATCTCGCATTGCTTTGAGCAGATGGGATAGTGAGTCTCAAATGTTCCCCTGTGATGTTAATCAGGAAAGTAATTCAGTCATCTCTGCCAAACATTTTTATCCTTCTGATCTCTTGTTTTGCTTTACTTGCAACAAAATGTAAAGCTTAGCCTTTTTATGAAAAGCAGTGCTAATTTTATGGTCAGTAATATTTCCACAGATAATGAAAAACAAAATAAGATAAGAATAACCTCATTACAATGTTTTTTTTTTTTATGCATATATTACGAGTAACTCCCAGATGGGTTGGTTATGACACTAACAAAAAATTCACGTTTCTAATTTGGCTTCTGACCGACCACATGGCAGACCCAAGCAATTCCATATATAGAAATATGTACAAAATTTTTATTCTTACAGAATTCAGCATACTCCTCAGCATTCCCAACAACAAGAAGGCAGCTTCTGTGCAAACACTATGTACTGAAGAGGTAATGGTGCCACACGAGGCAGGAACTCCAAATATAAATGTCCAAATAGAGTCTAAATCAAACTGTAAAGGGTGAAAGAGAAAAGACAAACACTTTCTGCAGTGCAATTTGATACTGCTTTTTATTACATCTATAATGCATTCATTTGACAGTGTCTAAACAATAAAGGTTAGAGGATGTGAAAAAATTCAGCCCCTACAACTTTATGGGGAGATCATGTGTCATGAAGCACTGAAGAAAATTCCTTTCCATGGACAAACGTAACTGCAGCTCTCACCTTCTCAAGGTATTTAAGTCTTCTGAAACAAGAAGTGACCTGTCAGCACAAACGCTGCACCATCAACACTTTCCTTTGGCACATCTAGTAACAAAACCCACATGGTGTTCCACAGGAAAAACATGAATGAAACAAATACACTATGCTGTATTTTCCAGTAATTAAACAACAACAAAAAAGTCATTAAAAATAAGTAAGAAAGGAAAAACTGCCCAATCCCTAGCATTAACAGCTCTACTGCTATATATTTTAGGTAGCTGCATTTGATTTCAATTTAGCATTGCTGTACTTCAACTCTGTAAGCAGAAGATGAGCTTCATGACTCTACTTTCCCACAGCACAGTGTTGCCTGTGCTGTCTAGTTCCTCTTGAGAAAATAAGCAGGCAGAATACTTTCTGGTCTGTAATTTTCACCTTCCCGTTACCACCAAAAAACAGATGTTAGCACTGTTAGTATCTGTTCTAAACAGGTACACCGTCAACCTGGAGCGTGGCTTTTCTCCATAAAAGACTACACTAAGGCTTCCTAGGTTTCTGTTGAAGGCTATTTATTTACATATAATTAAAACAAGTTCAAAATCAACCTACACAGAATGCTAATACACTTTTATTTTTCCACTGAGAACTAAGATGTCTCCCTTAAACTTTTCTGAAATAAGTACCTTGTATTTTTCTGTAACCTCATGAATGCTCTTTAATACAGCAACTCCCTGCTCTTAATAAATAAATGGTCCCTTCAATCTCATCCTGGCTCCAGACCAGACCAGAAAGAAACTAGCTTAATCTATGACATACCAGGCTGGCTTCCACATACTCCCACCATATCTTGTCCTCCCACTCCCGCACAGAGCAGCACAAAACAAGCTGTACGAACTTCTGCGTCAGCTGCTGGGGACTGGGGGTGTTAATCCGTAATTTTCTTGGATGGCAGACAGAATTACACTTACATCTTACTAGATAATCCCTACCTGAGACCCCTGATTACATTGGCTGCTGACGACAGGTGCACTGACCTGCAGGTTTTCAGGCAGTTCAGTGACTGGCTGCTGCAGGAAAAGGGCCATGAGGAGGAAGTAGAGTGCAGGTACATTAGTGTGCTTAGGGAGAAGGGACTGCAGGACAGGAAAGCCCGGGAAATGACACGCATCCCGGTTAATCTCCCGGACTGTCGATCTGCCACCAGCGCTCCTGCCAACATTGAACCCTGAAATAAAAAGACAAAAAGCCAACAATGTTAATAGAGAAATACCTGCGAAACTCATCCTTAAATCAAGTATTGAGCTCAAGAGGGTACCTCCACATAAATCTAACATTGTAACAAGGGAAAACTTGCATACTGGTTATCACACACATACTATGCAAGTCACTTCAGGTATCTAATTATTTAATTACTACAACAGGAAAAAATTGCCTTCCAGTACCACACCACATAGATAACCCTGCACCATGAAGACTGCTTAATGCTGTTCCAGACACACACAGATTCATTTTCTGACTGCTACCAGAAACTCAAGACTTTTAAGATACTGAAATATCTGAAAAATACTGAAAGATCTGAAAAAAAGTTATTTCACTAGCTGAGAGAAAAATCACACCTTAATCTCGGGAATTGAGTAGTTCAGTTATGTTAACAACCAGCAATCCCACAGCTGATTTAAGTAAATGGGCTGCTAAATGATTTCCATGCATGCTTCACAGGGATCTTGCTTTAGCTGCTTTGTTACTGATGAACCAGTATGAAGCATCAAATGCTCTTATTTTTATCTTAAGTGTTGCCAGAAACACAAAACACCTTTTGTGACCCTTTTGTACTCAGTCATTTCATTTTCCCTTTGAACATCACACAGAGAGTGCAGAAGCGCTCATTTTGCAGTAAGCACAGAGGCAGGAAGGTAACTCAGTCTCTGGGTCAATGCAGACCGTCACATTTTTTTTCTGATGTTGCCAGAGATAAGGTTGGTCAGGCTGTTTTTGTGAGGCTCTAATACAGAGATGGTTCTCAGCAGAAACTGACTATTTAAAAGAATATATACAAATTAAATCCTTGCCACGAAGCCACACTAACTCTATCAGTAAGCTTAAACAAAAATGGCTCTCAAACGGTTTCAGGTGAAGTCTCAGAGCCAACATTTTGCAAGGCAATAAAAAAAAATACAGAGTATGAAAATTAGGTAATCAGATAAATCATTGCCATTTGATGAGATACAGTTTTAGAATTATCTTGTTCATCACAGCCTAGCCTGGCATCAGGTACATTGATATTATAATACAAAACCAAAAAGGACTACTACATATGCTCTCCAACTGTGATTGCACATCTGATTTAGAAAGACTCTGTGGACTGAAGAAAATTATGTTATGGGACATTTGAAACAAATCTTGAATAAAAAATAAAAAAGTCAGTGTCCTAAAATATCAGTGGGTTTAAAATTTTAAGACATGTGCATGCAAACTGTGAAGAATTTGTAAGATTTAAGATCTGAACCAGTAGCTAAACAACAGCTGCTACAGTATGTTAACAATACATCTTTGCACACATAATACGGTTTCATAAAAAACTCTGATTGCCGAAACTTTTGTAGTTCATTATTGATGCGAAGAGTCATGATATATTGCTTAATACCCTGAGAGATATATTATGGGAAACCACTGCAAAGAGACTGAATTCCTGCAAAGGTCTAATAACCTGGATAAACAATGCCCTAAGAATCCACAAAGAAAACCTTTAATAAGGGTCAAGGGGGAAAACATGAGCCCAAGAAATCACAAGAGCAAGCTAAGCAGAGGAAACGAAGGACTGAGATAATGCTTTGCACACACAAATTCCCAAGGTAGCACAAATCCCAACTGGTATATCTATTGGCACAGAATTCACTAGACAAAGCAGCACAGATTTAACACTGCATGATACTATGACTAATGTAACAATTACATTTTTCTTAATTGGTTTGAGTGTAGCACCTTGCAACAACACTTGTGATGCTATGCTGCCTTAGCATTTAGCTCATATGTGCCTGCCCATTGGACTTAAGTAACACTGATGGTAACACGAAACCAATTGCAGTTCAGCTACGTAGGCTTTGTGCAGACAAAAAGCTAAGACTGAACTATAACAATATCTGTGCAATGTCAGGTGAAGGGCAGTTGTGTAGAACTGCTCTCTTTTGCTTAGCATATCTAACTCTTAATTCTAAGAAAAACGAAGGGCAACATCATCTGATCAGAGCAGAGGCAACAGTAACAGAAAGGATGTATCCATCTGAGAGTTTTCATACTGTACCTAGCACAGTACCAATCTTATTGGTCAAGACTGAATCCGTCTGATCAAGCCAGCCTCCACCACTGAGACCTTCCTTAAATTTAATAAGGATGGACTGATTACTCAACAGGACCACAAGAATTCGCATGGCAGCTGTGACCGTGGTGGAATGCAGATGTTCTTCCATGAACATCATAATCCAATCAAAACCCAGGGTCTTGACCAGTTCTTCACAAGCCCTAATAAAGGGGGAAAGAAAATCTGTGTAAATGCTTCAACAGTTCCTATGAAATTACACAATTTAACTAGTGAATAGTGTGGACTGTATAATTCTCTCCTTTGAAATTAAAAACATAATAAATAATCCTTTCTAGATCTAAAGTTTTTTGTACTTACTGCAAATTAACAGCTGTCTTCTCTTTAGATGTATATAGAAGTTTCAGGAGGATATCTAAAAGCCTGTTCCGCAGGAGAATAAGATTAGCTGAAACAAGTCCTCCAAAATCATCATCTGTTCCTAGACATCAAGTACAAAAAGAATTAAGTAAAATTAGTGTGAATTAAAAAAAAAGAATTAAGCAAAATTTTTTTTTTTTTTTTTTTTTTTAGAACTCCAACCATTTAAATGCTATTCATAAATTCCATACACAAGTAAACTCAATCTGTTCCTACTCAGGTCAAGAAAAAGCCATGCTCTATTGTGGACAGCCTGCTATGCTTGACCTGGCGCACACTGCTGAGGAATGTTTGGTGCCCCATTATCGTCACACAGCTTTTGGTCGATTTGAAAGATGGGCAGAAGGATAGTACAGACAGTTATCTAAACTGAGGCAGTCCACATTAGCTAAGCCAGTTGGTTCCTGGCAGGCAGATGCATAAAAACAACCTGTCAAAGGAAAGGGTGTGGAAAAAAAGGGGATTCATAAAAACCCCAAACAGTTAGCTAAACATTATGCAATCTGGGATAAAATTTAAAAAAAAAAAAAGAATTTTAAATAAAATAAAGCTAACATTTTCCAGCTTATGCAAAATGTAAGAAATGGAAGAACAATTAATTTCCTTTTCAATCAAGTCAGAACCCGAAACCCCTTATCAGTCAAACAACATTCTTGTTCCAAAATGTGCTAATACACACAACTCAAGGTTAACTTCACAGCTATTTTTTGAATCCCTCTATTAGTACCTTACTTTATCTAAGGAGGAGCAGGTTTTCCACAATGTTAAAAAAAAATTACAACTCGAGCGGAGACATGCAAAAAAGGAAGACAGATAAATGGACACATACTGGGCCAGAGATCTGTGCCTAAGTCACAGACAAGAAAACAAAGCATCTTCAAAGGCAGCAATACAGCATAACTGATCAAGACCAGTAACCTATAAATCTACCGTCCTCTGCCTCAAGCTTCCCTTAGCACTCCTGACACAGTGTGCCTTTCTCCCCATGGTTCTCCAGTGTCCCTGGTAGGCAAAAAGCAGCACAAGCTCTGGTTAGCTTAGAAAAACAAATATGGCCAGCCTGCAGATGGAACATGAATTTCGATCTCTCTACTATACCCAAGACACTGTTTTTTACTGAAAAAGTTGGAATTTCATCATCTCCGAGACTGCAACGAGAGAAAGTGTTCAGAAAGAAGAGAGACATGTGAGACTGATAAATGTGCAGATCACCTAACCTTGTTCTTCAGGAAACAAGATGAATCAAGCTAACTGTGCAACAGAAACCCTGTCCCTCTCACTGGTCCCCGTCTACCTGCATCCCAAGAGATGCAGAAACTTAGCATCTTAGCGCACCCACTTGAGTTATTTGGTTCAAATCCACTGCTGGGTTAAATCATTTGGACTAGGGGAGACTAATCAAATCCACAACTGTATCAGCTTCTTTTCCTTAAAGAACAAGGGTAGAAATGTTCTCAAAAAATGAACACAAATACTCTTGAAGTATGGATATATATATATACACACACAGACTTATATATAAGGAGGAAAAAAGACACCTTACACTGCGTGAATTATTTTTCCCATTTCTCCACACATGGAGGGTGCACCTGGCAGATGCACCTAGCAAATCATTCTCTTTTCTTTTTTTCCCTCCCCATAACAAAGCTGAGATGCACAACTGATAGGAAAGAACAAGTGGGTGAAGCAGAAGGACAACATTCAGTATTAAGTGAAGGAAAACAAAATAAGAGTGCACTGCTTTGCATGCAATATGCAAATCTCAAGTTCCACAGTTAACCTGGCAGCCATATTATAACTATAATACATTACTGCTAATGATACTGTTGTACATTTTAAGTATAAGTACAGAAGAGATCATAAACTATTTCTCTTCTACTGCTTCTAAGGCATGCAATGACTTACCGCTGTCAAGCTTTTCTTCATTGTTTATTTCCATGACTACAAACTTCTCACAGACTGCAAACGTAGGTAAAGTGGAAGAGATGAACTGTCCAAACCTTGACACACACAGAAATAACATCATGCATTGATATGACAGATGAACTCACGTCCATCAATAATTTCCATCTAATGTAAAATCACAATGCTAGTGAAAGGGCATTATCCAAAAGCATCAACTTTCCAACATCTAAAGGCTGATAAAAATAGCCTCAATCTAAAGTTACTTGCCCAAAAGTGAAGTAATGTACAGTAATTAATGGAATCTTGGCAGACAAGTCTGCAGTTACAGGACTTGGACAACTCTGAGATTCAAGAGAGCAAACGTGGAGATACCTCCAAGTCCTAGTAAAATGAACACCACAAATTAAAGAACAGAACAAAACATTGTTCTCCAACTTTTACAGCTGAACAAGTATTACATCCCCCAAAATCATTCATCTGGTATAACATTCACGTCTACAGCTTCAGGTGATATAACAAGGTCATGGTTTTCAAGAACAAGATGATGATATACTATGAAAAGAAAGGAAACTGAATACATTCCTCTTTCTTCTGGAAAAATCCTCAAAAAGTCCTTAGTTACTGTAACTTATCTCAAGCTGTAAAACATTTTTCATTTTTATTTCCAGGAAGCAGAAGTAGTTATGTCAGAATACTCAGATTTATATTGTAGAATCTATTCCATTGGAAGAGAAGCACGACATCTACACTGTTTATTCTTGAATTACTCTATGATGCGTTCAAAACTTTTAATTGTACTTAACATAAGAATCTGAAGTTATGACCATTCATACACAAGGAATATCTAAGCCTGGCAATATTTTATTCATTTCCATTATAATCAAACAGGAGATGAAAAAATAAAGTTATCAATGAGTTTAACTTGTTTAAAAGGACTTCAAATACTCCTGTGTGTATGAGTTGCAACTATTAATGTAACCTTCAGTCATAAGTAATAGTACCATAACTGACAATCTTAAATATTTTTCTGTAGTCATCATTCAGAAAAACAATCTTTAAATTAGCCTTTCGTGAGAGAGAGTAATCAAAACTGCATTTTAACTGAAGTATTCTCATACTCCACCTGAAATAAAAATCAATGGTGTTTAAAAGTGCTCAGTATGTCACACCAACAATGGACCAAGAATACGGCACCAATGCTACCTGCCTGAAAAACACTACACCAGTTTAATCATTCAGTTGTACCTGTTGAGATATAAACTAAATTTAATACAGAAATCAAGGCATTACCAAAACTATTATACCTATGCACTCAGTCACTTAAAAGAAAATATTCAGTACATAAACATTTGACATTAGTTACTCCACAATAGTATTGTCGCTAAGTACTTTCGACCAAGGTCAGCAACATAATAAAAACACATAAGCCAGAATTAATATAGGTGTGGGCTACCTGAGCAAGTCGTAGCTGCTGGGAAAGCCTTGAAGCAAAAAGCTCAGCACATTACTAATTGCAGCAATAGTAGGCTGGGACAGAGATGTATCTCGAAGAGTCAAGAGCAGTCTTGGGATGAGTTGGAATTCCCTCATTAACTTAGCGTTCTTCGCTGCTTCACTGAAGGAAGGAAGGAAGGAAGGAAAGGAGGTGTCAGTTTAAAACTAGAGCTCCCTGTAAATATTACCTAATCCTGGAAGCCTCACCAGTACACTGGCATCAACTTATACCTGGACTCTGTGAGAAGTTCGATGAAGTGCTCAAATAATGACAGATGAAGCTCATAGGGTGCGTGAAGCCAGACCTGAAATAAAGAATAAACAACCGTAAGTTTGGTACACAAATTCATTTCAAGATTCAGAACTGACATTCGAGCTTCATACAGCAAAAGTTATGAAAAGCTTGAATAGAGTAAAACTTGTTGCCTATGTTACTGTTTACCTGGCCTGATTGCACGCCTCTCAATTGTTCCTTCTTCAAATTCACTTATCTGTTCAACATACTAGCAAAGACTAAAGAAACACATATTGGTACCCATTGATAGTCTCTCTAAATTTATCACAGTAGAATGTTAGAGTTATAGACAAAAACGTTCATCGCTTTCCGGAATTCTTCTTTAAAGAGGTGGTACAATTCCACTGACTCCAAAGGAATTATTCAGGATTTACAGTGCTGATGTGAAATGCTGAATGGGACCAACATGATGATTTGGCTGAGTCAATTTCACAAAGAGAATCTTTGCTTATCTTCTGCCAGCACTGAACTCAAGGCGCTCCCTGATCTTTGTTCCATGTGGTGTTTTGTTTCACCCATTTTAACCTTTACCCAGAAATTTCTGCACAGCATTTTCAACAATTTATATCCACTAGCAAAAAAAAAAAAAAAAAAAAAAAAAAAAACCACCCCAAACTATTATTCAAAAGTAGTAATAAAATACGTCAAGTCAGAAAACTCCAAGTTATAATTTCAAATCTTAAAATTGGCTTGCTATTGAAGAAAGTATAATTAATATTTGTGTTCAGGTGCGTAAGATGGTCTGAAAGTTTCCTTGCTTTTGCTGTTCTTTAAATCTTATCTAAAATGATCAGAACAATCTTTCCTTTACCATGCTTAGCATAAGATTAAGAACACCTAATTTACCCAATTTTAATGAAATGTTTGGGTCACTGCTTTCTGAATACATAAATTTAAAAAATGGGAATTATAAAAACCCAAGTCAGAAAGTGTGACTTCCTGAGGCTTCTCAAAAGTTTCTTCCTAATGAATCACAGACGTATCACTTGCCTTAATGTGTGTGTGTTCTCTCTCCTAAACTGTTCATCCAACTTAACACCTCTACCACAAATATTAGATCAGGTACATGTAATGACTTCTATCAGATGTACATTTACTTGTGCTCATTAATAGCAAGCACAAAGAAACCGTTGTTATTTAAGAGATTTGTTTAAAAATAGTTTTTTAATACTGAAGAATTAATGTTTAAACAGAGCATGAACTTATTTCTAGTTTCAATACTCTTCATCAAAAAAAAGAAGAAACTTGAGCAGTTTTCATTTCCTGATTTTTATGCTGTAACTGTAGTGTATTACCAATCTTGGCGATAGTTGTTTCAGTTGTGTTCAAGTCCTCTAAACTCTCGAAGTTAACAAGGCCATTTGATTTTGTTAACATGAAGGCTATATTAAGTGGCAGGCATTTTTTCAGAGGGAGGACACTTTAAAGACTCCAGGACTGCTTTTACATACTCAAATGCATATATATAAAAACAGTAAAATAAATAATCCCGCGTTTTAGAGCCATTTGTGAAAAATGGATGTGCGTCATATCTTGTAGTTGGATCTTTTATTTATTTGAAGTGTATGAGAATCACAACAGTTTTACTCAGTCTGGGTCAGATACAGATGATAAAAAAAGGGACAAACACCAAATGGTGAGTTCTCTGCATTGTTTAACGCTGTCAATCAGTCTCTTTTAAATTAGCATTTAATTCTGAACTTGTCTACTTTCCCCAGTTTAAAACAAGAACACTTCAATATTTCAATAAGCTGTGAAAGCAGATTTTTATCTACCTTATTATTAACATTGCAGGAGACACATGATGAAGTGATTCCCATGTGCATTGAAAAATCTACCTCCTACTGTTAATTTCAGTGCATCTTTCACACCTTAATGTATCTACTGCAGTAGAACACACTAGTTAAAGGAAATTACTGTGGAATAGAAAACTAAAAATCATCATCTAGAACAACAAAAAACATGACCACGCTTGGTACCCATTAATGGCTTGTAGAATGACTCAAGCCATTTCAGCAAGAAAAATTACCAATAATCTTGCTGCTGAGCTGCTATTCTGTACAATATACAGAATAGTAAATTTGCAGGATAACAACCTCATCTGCTGTTGCTCAGTATTTAAGGTGTGTTGTCAGTTTACTCAAGTACTCATTAGCCAGTATCATGAAGACTTCTCTGTGTAGCTTCACATACCTCAAAATCACAGAGCAGATCCTGGAAGGCAATAGAGTTAGGAATAATGGAGGTCTCATGCCCACTGTCAACAGTTCCCACCAAGGAAAAGGTGAGATGAAGTATGTGACTGTTCAGAAGGGATCGTTTCTTCTTTAACAGCATTGCCAGCAACTTGAACAAATAAACAGATATGGAACTATTACCCTATGAAAATGCAAGCACGTAATCTACGCATAATGAAGCATGGGTGGAATGGCTGCATCTCTTTTGAGAAGGCCCATAAATTACCTCTGATGCTTGAAATTTTTGGTGAAAAAGCTTGAAAAAGGCATTACAGCCTATTAGAACAAGAGTGTACCCAGGATCCCCTCCAGCTTATGAGAAAGTTTCTGTTCTAAACTGCAGATGGTATCTAGGCCCTGATAGTTAGGCACATGCACCTCTCAGCTCTCTGGTAGTCACCCACAGCTTAAGGCAGCATGTGATACATGCTCACATGTGTGTTCCTGGAAAGCAAGACACATGCGGATATGGTAGTCTTCAATAGACCAGTCTGTACCTCTGGAGTACCATAAATACAAATGAGAGGTACTCTGTCACTGAAGAAAAGTATCCATCACCAGATAGATCTGAATAACCCCAACTTTCTGTCCCATTAAGTGACACACCAGAAAAACAAAACAGAACAAAACTCAGATCCTTGCTACTCGTCAAAGCCAATGGCATGAGCTGAATGCTGGCTTGCTCAGCTCAGCTTCACCATCCGCTTTGAAACAACAAGTAAAAAACATACAATTTTCCATGACTCTTTCCTAAACTGTGCTATTTCCTGAGGTCAACAGAAACAGAATATAAATTGTGTGATGATCCACAGATCATTTATCGTGCAAGAAACACTGTCTAGATTTTTTTGTTCAAAGTCAAGGTCCACAACAGGCTAAACGGAATATTAAGTTTCAACATTACTATAAGTAGCCATTAGCATTACAAGGTTTGTAAATATGCTGCCTAAACCACATGCCAAATTTTCAGTTTCAATAACGTCATCCTCATGAGAAACAAAGTTCATTGGTCATGTGAACACCTTTTTCAAGTCAGTTGAATAATCCTTTTGCATAACTGATTGTACTTTCTCCACCCCAATGGAGATTTAACAAGTGTTAAGTTGGCAAGTGAACACCACCACTAATTATGAAGTCTATGCGATCTCCTCAAAATAACAATTCTAGGAGTCTGCTTGTTTGGTTTCCTTGATGTGTCCAAATCCTTCTCTCTTGCTGGCAGACCACTGAGACAGAAGCTCCAGAGGCTTGGAGTTGTGGACTCACATTAACAGGGTAGTACCACTAAGTTGTGCTCTTCCTTGCTATTAATGCAGAATCAGATTCAGCACAGCAGTTCAATAAACACAGCTGCCTAGAAAACTTTCCACTCTGTTCCTTGAAAGCTATCCCAAATAACTCATCTATGTTCTGAGCTGAGAGCTCAGAAAACTTAAGAGCAGAAACTCAGGTTACCATGACACAAATAATTCCAATGGGACTTGAGAGTACAGAAACTGAAATTCAATTAGCCTGGTCTGTTTAAAGACATTTCTTACATACCTGATAACCTCTGATTCTTTCCATTTCTTTGCTGGCTAGCGGATTGCTTTTTACCACGCAGACTAAGGCCTTCACAGCTGCATACAATCCTTCTACATCTGAAGCCATGGCTACAAGTCCTAAAATAGCAGCAGCTCCACCAATGTACTGCAGTATAGTGGCAACAGGCTTGGGGACAAATGTTCTTACTCCTGAGCACAGGCAGTGAAAATTAATTAATTAAAATCAAGTCTTATTCTTGTAGAAATTAATTGGGAGTTCATGCAAGTAATTTGCAGTCTACCCCACTTGATTTATTAAAACAATATCACTATGTGTATTATGACACCTCAGAAGAAGCGGTGATGGAAATTTTGCATTGAAAAATAATTTATGAACTAAAATCAATTAAGTGCATTTCCCCAACAGTACTTACATAAACAGAAACAAGCATCCCGTATCAGTAAAAAGAAAAAAGATGAACGGTACGTCAATAAAGTATAAAAATGTAAAATCAATTTAACAATGTACCATAAAAATCACATTGATCATTTACATGATTCATCTTCTGGTACTAAGTTCTTACTGACAAGTACTTAATGATGTTTAAACCTAATAATTCTCAAATACTCAACTCACCCAAATATCCTATCAAAGCTGCACCAATGGAACGTGCAGGTCCGTTCAAGTGCCCTGCTGAGTTATGTACCAGCTTCACAGGTGTGGCATTTTCATGAGAAGAAATTGCCAGCTTTAAGGAATAAGGAAAAAAAGGAGGATGAAGGGAAGATTTTTTCCTGTATGAGCCTGAACTCAACCTATTTTCTTCCTGTGATAGTGAGTAACACAAAATAAAACTATGCTGTAGTCATTAGTACATCCTCTACAGTGAAATCTGCAATCTCCAGAGTTTAAGGATGATTAATCTAATTTCAAAAAAAATCCCAACAGATGGTCCCTCACTTAGACGAAAAATATAAACCAATACACAGATTTCCAAAACTGAATCACAGTCAAAAGACTAAGCTATCAGTTTTGTTCATCTGCAACTGTAGTTCAGTTAAGTATTGTTCAATTATATCATCTTAGTAACTGCTATCTACATTGAAAAGACATAACACCTCCAAAAGAAGACAAACTACATCACTACTAGTAATTTGAAGAACAGGAATACATCTATAATCTCACCACTCCCCCCACCTTCTTTTTAAAGATTCAAGTCGTTGTAGTCAACTCTGACAAGTACATCACTTTTCCTAGTTTCAACGAGTAAACTGACTTGAAAAGTCATACACCAACCAACTCATTTTCCAACGTACCTGTTTAGCAATGGCTTTACTATCCAACTTGTTGTAAACTTTCCTTATTTTTGCAACTGTAAATGAAGAAACCGAGAGAGCATAGAGACCAAAAGAGACCTTCTCTTCTGGTACTAAAGATACCGGAGATGGGTTGTTTCCCTCACATTTGGAATCTTTGCCTTAAAGACAGAATAAAAACTCATTTTAAAAAAGGCACTGATTTTCTTTTCAGTTTTAACAATAAAATTTAGAAGTTACATTTCAGAACAGGCACAGAAAAGAGCTTTTATAGACCTCTGAGATTTGATACTGCTTTTGTGTATTTGTTCACCACAGGCAAAACTAACTTGATGGTGTTCAAGTCTACTATTAGAGTTAAAAGACAACAAAAAACAAACTTTTCCTTTCAATAAGGTCTTCTATATTAACACTTAATGGCAACTGGCAGCTTGTGGCTTGGCCAAGCAATAAAAGACACAGCTCTTCCTCATCTGAATTTTTGGCAACATTACTCCTATTCTCAGTTAGTGTCCAGCCTAAGGGCTGTTCACTTTCACTTCCACCTGAAGAATGGCAAAGGGACTACTCAATAAACATGATATTATTTGGTCCATCTGCATCTGTGTGTGTGACAACAGGCTTTATACAATGATTTGCTAAGCAAATGGCATATAGAAAATGGTACAAGAGATGCAAGAGTGAATAAAGATCAAAAGGATCAGGCACTGCAGAGAGGTATAACCCTATATTTTTTTTTCCTTTTTTTTTTTTTTTTTAAATCTGCTGCTCCCATACTGAAGGCTTCTTGTGAGGCATTACAAATACTACACGCAACGGTGGTCTACAATACTTAGTGCATGTGCATATGACATAGCACCAGAAAGCTTCACGAAGAGATTTGCTTCTACATCATCATTCCAAGTCAAAAGGCGTCTCCAACACCAGTGAAATATATTAACAAAATTGAAAAAGCGTGAAGTTTCCTCACCTAACACCGAAATAAGTGACAAAGATGGGGGTCTACACAATTTGTTCAATACGTATCACGTCTCTGTTAAGTCTCACTTGAGCGAATTTCAGATGTCTCAGTTTCCCCATAAATGAAATCCTAATAAAATCTTCTGCTCACAGGGATGCCCTGAGAAAATTACTGCATTTCAGCAAACAAAGGAAATAACGTATTCTCCTGAACTAACTGCTCTTTGAGGGCTCTTTACAAGGCCAGAAGAGTATTGGCTTTTTCACTTCTTAAACACAGAAGAAATTCTCAGAAGACAGCAATGTTGCTTACTGAAATAGGGGACAGAACTTCTGAAACAAGTACAGCACAAGCAATGGGGAAGTCAGATATAATTTCCTTGGAAAGGGGACAAGGAGCAGAACATGGCCCTCATAATCCACGAGGAAATGGTTGGCGACCTGCTACAGCACTTGGATGTGCGCAAGTTGATGGGGCCGGATGGGATCCACCCGAGGGAACTGAGAGAACTGGCAGAAGAGCTGGCCAAGCCGCTTTCCATCATTTATCAGCAATCCTGGCTATCAGGGGAGGTCCCAGTCGACTGGTGGCTAGCAAACGTGACGCCCATCTACAAGAAGGGCTGGAGGGTGGACCCAGGAAACTATAGGCCTGTCAGTCTGACTTCGGTGCCAGGGAAGCTCATGGAGCAGATTATCTTGAGTGTCATCACGCGGCACTTGCAGGGCAACCAGGCGATCAGGCCCAGTCAGCATGGGTTTATGAAAGGCAGGTCCTGCTTGACGAACCTGATCTCCTTCTATGACAAAGTGATGTGCTTAGTGGACGAGGGAAAGGCTGTGTATGTGGTCTACCTTGACTTCAGTAAGGCTTTTGACACCGTTTCCCACAGCATTCTCCTCAAGAAACTGGCTGCCCTTGGCTTGGACTGGCATACGCTTTGTTGGGTTAGAAACTGGCTGGGTAGCCGGGCCCAAAGAGTTGTGGTGAATGGAGCTGGAAGCCAGTCACTAATGGTATCCCCCAGGGCTCAGTACTGGGGCCAGTTCTCTTCAGTATCTTTATCAGTGATCTGGATGAGGGGATCAAATGCACCCTCAGTAAGTTTGCAGACGACAGACACCAAGTTAGGTGCACATGTTGTTAGCTGCACAAAGCTTCCTGGCAGAGAAGGACCTGGGAGTATTGGTAGATAGTCAGCTGAACATGAGCCAGCAGTGTGCTCAGGTGGCCAGGAAGGCCAAGAGCATCCTGGCTTGTATCAGAAACAGTGTGGCCAGCAGGACTAGGGAAGTGATTGTCTCCCTGTACTCGGCTCTGGTGAGGCCACACCTCGAGTACTGTGTTCAGTTTTGGGCCTCTCACTACAGGAAGGACATCGAGGTGCTGGAGTGTGTCCAGAGAAGGGCAACAAAGCTGATGAGGGGTCTGGAGAACAAGTCTTATGAGGAGCGGCTGAGGGAGCTGGGGTTGTTTAGCCTGGAGAAGAGGAGGCTCAGGGGTAACCTTATCGCTCTCTACAGGTACCTTAAAGGAGGCTCCTTTGGTTTATTGTCCCACATGCCCAGTGATAGGACAAGGGGGAATGGGCTACAGTTGTGCCAGGGAAGATTTAGGTTGGATATTAGGAAAAACGTCTTTACTGAAAGGGTTGTTAGGCATTGGAATGGGCTGCCCAGGGAAGTGGGTTCAGTCACCATCCCTGGAGGTCTTTAAAAGACGTTTAGATGTAGAGCTTAGTGATATGGTTTGCTAATTACAACTTGCACAGATCCAATGTGCATTCCAGGAGAAATAGTAAATGACTAGCAGATAAGTAAACCCAGACTTACTTGCTAGGTTTGACTATCTGTCAAAAAAGCCAGCACAAGACAAATCTGCACACGTAATGCCATTCCCCACACTTTCTGATTCAGGATGTGCAAGGAGAACCATCTACTTGTCCTGGATACTTTGGTCTTTCGCTGCCTCAACAGTATTTATACTTGCAGTTTTTTTCCATCACCTCTCTGAGGAAAACATTCACCATGAAAGCTACAACTGTGTGTTCTCTTGACATACTTTGTTTCTTAGCACTCTGCGCTCACTGCTTGCTTCCTTCCTTGAGTTGGTGATGGTTTCTCACTGGAAGAGCTAGAAAGCATGGAGGTACTCACAGGGAAACACGACCCAAGTACAAGACAACTTGATATGTTCCCCTTTTCTATGTCTCCGTTAAAGGTCTAGTAATAGCTACATAAAGCAATGAATGTCTGTATGTACATAAATGTATACTGATATGTAAATGTATAATACTGATATGTAAATGCATAAATGTATGCAATAAATGTATACTGATATTGGTGAGGAGAAAATGTAAACTGCACAGAAAGACAGGGAACACTACAGAACAGGAAAATCTTGCTTGTGACAGCTCATCTTACCAGAGGCATTCAAGAATCCATTGCCCCAGTTGCACATTTCCATACCTTTTCGCATTACAACCCCTTAAATTTCAAACAAGAATACTTACTGTAATGAAATCACCCAGAATTTTTTCCAATACGTGATTTAAAACTATCTGATGCACTATAATCCCTCCTGTTTCTTTTTTTCCCCTCGTCCCTCAATTGACTGATCTAGGCCCTACAAACAATTCTATTTCAAGACAGCTGTGTTTAAAGCACAGAACAAATGGCAGATTTGTAAATAAGCATGAGTGCTATCAATAAAAACTGACAAGTTCAAATGCCTTTCCAATTTCACTTTCTACAGATAAATACAATATACAGCATGAATAATAACAGCGTTTAAGTTTTCTAACTAGTTTAAAACCCAAGAGAGGAATACCAGCACTTCTATCATACCTCAGTATCAGAACCACCAGAAAAGTATGTTACGATGGTAATTTGGATTTATATCATCCCCTTCAACAACAGCTAATCTTCTTCACACGAACAGCTTTGCCTCTCTGCTACTGCATATTCTTTTTTCTCACTTCTTCTGTCAATATGCATGCAAAAGACTCAACTAAGTTGGATCAAGTTACATGTTACCACTGGAATTGTACTTACATGGTATGTATACTGCTTGAAAGCTTCCAACATAATTTGGTCCCAGCTCATAAATGGTGCTAACACCTGGGGCAGGCAAAACTTCCTCCAGGAAATGTGTAGGGCCCAAACGCCACACCAATGAAGAGAGCTGGCGCTGTGCGGGTGGTGTACCAATATAGGCATAGACAGTGCTGACTACAGGAGGATTAGCAGAACCAGAGCCACTAGGACTGCTGTGAATATAGTGAAGCTGTAAGGGATAAAAATACAGAAAATCTTAGTGAATTTACTGAGAGTGCTGGGGTACCATCAAAAGATAGCAGACAGATTAGAAATTCAGGCAAGCAATTTGCAAACCGAGGACATAAAAATGACTGGTATGTAATGCATAGTAGCCTGACAATATGGTAAAAGTTAGTGAAGAGCATTATCCAGAAGGTAAATGCAAAGATCAGAAGTTAAGTGGCTTTCAAATATGAAGGTGTGTATAGAAATACCGGATGAGAATGTGCGAGTTCCGTGCTTAAAAACGCTGAACAATGAGGCTGCATCATGCTTCTAAAACCATGGTCCTTTCTGACTGTCACTGTTGTTTTTTTTTTTTTTGAAAACCAGTACTACTACCTCAAAACCTTGTGTCCTTTCCCCCTCCTCCTTCAGCTTGTGAAAATATGCCTCAGACTGTTAACTAACACTGTTTTGTTGTCAAGTGGATACGTGATGAATTCAAATCAATAAGATTGTCTAACTGCTGTCTGACAAACATGGATAAAATGTATGTATGGATAAGATGCTGGCATATATATAATGGCAGCAAGAATTGTACGGGCATTTTCTATCTACCATGTTAAAATTCTATTACCAGCTATTGAATGTAGTTATATAAAGATATAATTAGCATACTATAGCAAGTAGCCTAACAAGTTAATATAATGCTCTATTGAGCAATTAATATAATGCTATATTGAGGTATACTAAAAGGCAAAATTTGCAAGGCAAAGTATCATTCTATGTATAACAGCATGCCAAGCTAACTAATTTGCACCCCATCACAGGATTAGCTTACTCCCTCCGTAGTGCCTAGGCCAGGTGCCAAACGCTCTTTTCGTTATCAGTAACAGGTCACGAATACAGAGCGTCTAGTGGAGAGGACCAGTGCTATTGCATGATTTCTGGATGTGGCCTCCTAGTTTGTTCCAGCTAATAACGAAACATTGACCTGTACAACTATATTTCATCCACATTCAACTAGTAACAACATTAAACATCTCAGTGGCAATCACGTGATAATGACATGCTATTTCTGGGGTTGCAAGATGGTTGGGAAAGGAACAACAAGGAGAAATTTAAAAATGTCTCTTACTTTGTAACCTCCCCCTCATTTGAAAGTTACGTATCTACTAGGTGGTCCTGGAATATGTCCTTTTTAGCTTTTTGTTATTGTTCTAACCTAGTCGTCAGCATAGCCATGCCACACTTGCTTCACATGCAATGCACCATGCCTGCTTGCCCTGAGCACTGCATTGCTCATCCAGTATCAAGTGTTCATTATGTTGCCCTGTTAACAGGACTAGGGCTGGGTCAAAGCTGTGTAGCGAGCAAAGATTGTTTTTTGCAAGGCTCCTCTTGTTTTGTACACAAATATATATGCACAGAGACGCGATCACTCCAACCAGTAAAAACGATAATGTCAGGATTTATTTTACCTTAACAGTGTTAACAAGCTGTCCATCAAGGTAGAGCGCAGCTGTGCTGTTCTTTAGCATGCCTTTACTCATGACCAGAAGTAGGTGATGCCACTGGCCTTCTGCAATGAGCTCACCACAGCGAAAACGGGCACAACAAGGAAGAATTTCGTAAAATGATGATTCTTCACTGAAGTCATCAACTAAAGGGAAAGTACCACTTAGTGAGCAACAGCAGAAATGTCATTAGTCTGTTTCAAGGTTTTTATGTCGTCAGACTTAATTCAAAAAAATCTACAGTGACATGTTAAAGCCAAAATTTCAGGAAGTACATACATAACAAAGTCACACAAATACAATTAAAATCATATGAATCAACACAGTTAACAAGATAGGAATAATCTTTTAAATATTGCCTTTAAATTTTCAAATACAAGAACTAAAAGAATTAATTTTTGAAAAACCATTCAGAGCACCTTATCACAGTTCAACAGGCTGAACTTCTCCAAATACTTGCATATAAGCCGACAAGTATAGTTTTGCTGGTATCAACAGCATGGTTTTTGCTGGTTCTGTTGGTTTTGTTTGTTTTTTTCCTCCTATATTTTCTCAGGATACTTCTATACTTTTGACAATTATATTTTACTTCTCCTCTTCTACCTTCCCATTGAAATTCTACATGTAATTCCTTTACTTATGTTTTTACTAACTTTCTAATGCTACCATTTAAGTCACAATGTTTCATCCCCTTTTTAGAGAAAAAAATTACAAAAGTAGTTTGCGGGAGATAACATACCACTCTAAACCTTCAAAGCTATTTTTCACCTAACTCACACTGTAGAGAGAAAGATACCCATACTTCTTGTACTTCCTCTTCACATATTTCCCAGCTCCACCATGGCTTCCTCCATGTGTTCCTCTCCAGGGACTGCAGAGGAACCTGTGCTCTAGACCCCGGAGCACCCTCCTGCTCCAACCTTAGTGTCTGCAGGGCTGTTTCTCACCATTACTTTTCCTTACCCCTCACTCCATGAAGTCTTTTGCCTTTTTTTACATGTGTTTTCTGGGAGGTACCATCAGCCTGGCTAATTTGATCAGCTGTCCTGCAGTGGGGACACCATGGAGGCAGCTGTGACCATATACGGCTGGCATGGGGCAGCCCTGGCCTCTTCCCACAGAGGCCACTCCCTGGACTTTGCTTAACAGTCCCATCAGTGGTGCCTGGGCCATAGAGCAGCCGACCTGAGGAGAGCAGCTTCTGCTGTGGGGCAAGGTGATGTGCACCCACTGCTCCATCGGCTCAATCACCTACCTGTGCACTGACAGCAGGATGGGTCAGAGAGGGATGCCTGCCTTTCAGCCAAAGGAGCCCATTCCCAGTGTCCCAGCAGGGGCTGCACATCCCACATTACTGACCACCCATCACTAATTATTCACCTACCTATACTCTTCACTGTTTCCCATGTCTTTCTTCACTAATGGCTGCTGAACTGCCTTCTGAATATTTCAACACACTTTAGTTCTCCATACACAATTTTTAAATTTCTCTAAAACGCATCCTTTGATTTCACACCAGAAGACATGATTAACTTGCAGCACTCAGGTTCGTTATTTTCTCCATTACAAACCAGAATCACCCACACTCTACTTGAAAGCCAAAAAAAAAAAAAAGAAAAAAGCCAAAGCTTGAAATTTCTACACTAGGGAACACTTCAACAGAACAAAACAGAAAGCAGGAGTTCTTCAGATCTCTCTTCATGCTTTCATGTTGAAGGAAAAGAATCCACTAATCCTCTTACTTCAGTAATAGAGCCTACCGGGAGGACACTTGTTTCTTTATAAATAGCACAAGGAAAACGGTAAGAGCAGAGTACTTAGAACTAACTTTCAGATACAAAAATAATCTTTCCTCAATTTATTTTTCTTCAGCCAAACACCTTCAAGCGCAATTGTTGTTCACAAAAAGAATCCTTAAAAACGCTCGCTTTATTCTCACAACAGACTGTCAGCACTTTTGATCCCGCATGCTGGTGGGCCTGTTATCTCAGTTCTTCAGGTACTGACCGTCTCAGGACTTGACAGTATATCACCAACTGCTACTAACTGTGACAGTGCAGCAGCCCACCACAACATAGTACCCCTTTCAACTAAAAAGGAGTCTCTGTAGTCAGAGACCTTCAGATCTTCTACGACAAAAGCTCTTCAAACCCAATCTCTTTTCAAGAGTTAGGCATATGGGCTTACAAACTAAAAACATACAATTTACTGCTCCAATGCAGGCTAAAGCAATTAATATGAATGTAAAACTATTTAATTCTTTCTTTTAAGAATTCGTTGTTTTTTTTTTTCTGAGAAAGAGAAGCTATCGCTATCTTGCTAATGTATAGTTTTAGTTATTCCCTTGTAAAATGGGTCTTCAGCTCAAGTTTAAGGTTTTGAGCAATGACTTGGAGCTTCTACTTAGAAGAGGAGAAATAATGTCCATGTCTGTTGATCATGACAGGAATATTCTATAACAGCCTGCTTAGGTTTTTGGACAAATTACAGTTGTCAAGAAAAATCTTTATTACTAACTGTTACTCAACAGGAAAGAACAGATGAAGTGTATTGGTCTGGTAAAGAGTTAAGCCTAAAACGCACAGGAGGCTTCTCCTCTCCCCTCGGCTCCTCCACAGTCATGACCCGTCAAAACTGAACATTTGGTTTGGGAGCTCTGAATAAGTACAAGGCAGGACAAAGGAGATGGCTGAACCTGAAGCCCCTGATCACACTTGATAGCTCTCCCTAGAAAATTCAGTGGCCTCACCAGCTTTGCTTTGCTCTTCATAGCACTTCATGTAATTTCAGTCCATCTCAGATGACAATTGAACCTACCAAGTCTTTCTGCAAACTGATCACAGCATTAAAACTTAAAGCAAATGACCGATTGCCTTCAAATAGCTGGCCAGTGAAGCTAGTCAAGCTGCAAGTTCTATCTCACACAATTTCTACACGCTAGACTTTCATTTAGTCTAGAAATCAAGCAATCCTAATATTGTCAGGATTAACAGATGACACAACACAACTCTTACCATAATTCTGAAGTAATTCTTCTTTAGTTGAAACAATTAGTGATCGGTCTTTTGCTGAGAGGACAATGGCAAGGCACACATAATGCTGCTCCGAGGAATTTGCACGCCGCACTACAGTAAGAAGTCTGACAGGATGGTTATTAGGAGGCGTACTAAAATGTTCAATGCAAAACCAAGTTGAGTAGCTTAAACCAGACGGCGGTGGGAAAAATCGTTCACCTAAGAACAAAAAGGAAAACTCATTATTTAGTTGGAGTAGCTACTACTAAGGACACCTACGTGTTCCTAATCCTTTTTTCCACAACAAACAGTTCAGTCCCTCAGCTGATACCAGTTACAACTTCTCAAGTTTTTTCCTTCGTGGAATTCAATGTTACTTCTTTTTCTGAGTGAAGCCTGGACAAAAAAAAAAATCACATCAAGCTCACTCAGAGGGGTTTCTTTCAAAATGAAGTAAATCAAGAATTGCATACTGTTCCCACCTACTCTAAAGACAAAAATCAAGTCTAAAGCTGCACTTGTTCAGAACGCCCAAGTTTCAGTTTCCTAGACCAAAAAAAAGGGGAAATAGGTCAGACCCTAAGAGAGGGTTAATATCATGATGAGATAGGTGTGACTCAATTAGACCCACCCAGCATTCCTTGATGAACATCTCTCTCCCACATCCACCTGACCCCTTTTTGTTTCTAGGGGAGCTCCCACAGAACAACGAAGAACTCGCAGAGATCAATTACTGTTTAACACTAATTCCACCTTACTGCAGTGAAACTTTAGCTTTGTTCTAAATACTTAACACTTATTTCAATTAATTGATCATGTTCAGTTAGCGCCACAGCATACCATAACGTATGTAACTACATCTGTAATAAATTCAGTAAAGAGTTCAGCAGAACTAAGCCACAAGGACAGCATTACAACCCATCCCATGTTTCTTCTGCTCTGACCACTTAAACACTGGTACCTCAACTTGTTTTTAACACAACCAGATTCTTTACACACAAGCGCATGAAAACACGAGACCAAAAGCAAAGGAGAACTGGCCACATACTCCTCTTTCTAACAATTTGACCTCCTGCTCAAAGCCTTGTATTTTCAAGTCATCATACATTTGTATTTTACATTACTTTTCATTCACTCAAGGGCAAAATTGACAGCAACAGAAACATCAAGATACACAAAGGTCTCAACTATTAATGTGCAACATCCAACACCATAACATCACTTCTTGTCTTATAAAGAAATAAAAGAGAACTAAACATCATCAGATAGAAAATACTGCTAACAGTAACAAGACTTGAATACTTACCAGTTCCGATACCACTGACAACTGCACCATCAATAAGTCCTGTTGTGACAGCGTTATTGGTAGGTGCATTATGGGGAGCCAAACTTGGCAAGAACAGGCAGCTGTTAAATACAAGATGAGCAACAAACTAGAGTTTATCAAAGTCAGTATAACCAGAGTTTAATACAAACAAAATACAGCCTAGAAAAACATACCATAAGCATATTATCACTCTCCTTGAATTTATGTGGAAATGACTCCTCAAGATTTCTCCTTGTGAGGTAAAATTATCTTCAGTACAGAGACTTTTGGCAGCATGTGTCTTTGGTGCAAAGGCACAAAGACTTATGCTTATGCTGCTCCATAGCATAAAATGTTTCGTCCTGTGGAACCATAACTCTCTTTGCAGCCTTCGAGATGTTCTGCTTTCTCTGAAAAACTCAGTTAGTCAAAGATTCAAAGGATTTGGGAGATGTCTAGTATGGTGTCCTTATTGCAAGTACGTTTACTCTCACAGTGAGGCCCTGTTTTGCAGAACTAGCTAAGTATAGTCCTTACAAGAGCCACCACTGCTGCAGACACAATGGGAACAGATATAAGGAGTTACTCCCCCAGATACCAGAGGATTTTATGAGCCCAGAGGGTTTCCCTGATCAGCCTACCCGTGGTGAAGTGAAATCCCATGGGAATCACCACTTTGTTACATATACTCTCAGTCCATTGTTCTGGTCACAGCTATCCTCATCTTGATTACAGTTCTCATCATACACTTGTTCCTTCATCCCTGAAAACGTCATTTGCAGGGCAAATCCCCTACCATCATTGGCATTACAAGCATTGCAGAGGTCCATCAAACAACTGTCAACTCTGTTGAGTTCATGAACCACCCTGGGGACTTGAAAGCAGACCAAAATACGTTTACATCTTTTGATTGATTAGGGCATCCTTCATAGGTGACCCAGTGAAATTACAAGGGGTAGCAGGTGCCTTATGTGGGTTACTTCTGGGTGTGCAAGCAGCAGCTACAAATCTCCCAGAGCAATCACAGTGGCAATTAATTTTGCAAGCCTAATTCAATTTGTTCTTAGGAGAAAAAGTTTCTCTCTTTTTGAGCAAATAGAGCAGAGCTTTGACCAACATTTGTTTTCAAAGTTAAGTCAGTCCCTAACTACACCAGATATGGAGTTGGTTACAAAACGTATATACTTCTCCACTACACAAAGCTCCAAAAGGAAGGCAGAGCACTGGAGTCCCAAAATACCCAGGCTAGTCTATGCTCTCACACCAGTCGTCCCTAATAAACTGGAACTTCAGCACTCAGAAGCAACTGGTTCTGTCAAAGGCCATATCAGAACAGAAAAAGACACAAGAAAAAGAGTAACCTAAATACTAGGTCTGGGAAGAAAATGACAAGAGAAATAATTTTGTCAGATGGTGCTGCTGCTGGTTCTATGAAACTGTAGAACAGTCCTGGAAAACAGATGATTTCTACCTTTTCCCAGAATTATCATAAAAACAGACTAAAGTGAAAAAGTTGAGGAGCTTCTCATATTAGAATTTGTTATGCTTTTGGGCTTCACACCATCTTCCATTATTGTTTGTTTGTACAACTAAAAACATCTTTCACAAAAATATTCTAGTCAAGATGTTTTCTCTTTTAACCAAGCTTCTGAGCAATTCAGAACAATTACTTATCATTCAGGATTTCATCCTCAACCATCTGACTTGAGTGCACCTGACAACACTGAACTCTGAGATACTGTTTTTCCAATTCTTTTCTGCCCATCTATGGATGAGGTCACAGGCAGTTAAGGAATACCTGTCTTCTCATAATCTCAGCCTGAATTTCAACAGCAATTCTGGAGATATTTAGTGCTTAGCGTGGGACAGAATGAGGATTTTCATTTTTTTCTTCTATGCCATTTTGGAAAATATTTGGCTTAAATATATGCTGACAAAGGTGTGATGTTTTAATCTTCTGAACAGTTGAGTTAAATCATGGTAGAAAAAGCAAGACATTGGTGACACCAGGTGCTACAATATAGAAGGAGTTAATAAGTGTTATATTCAGGCTACACCTCCAGTTAATTAACAATTTTTTCCAGTTATTGGGACTCAACATAGTTTCTACATGACATATCTATCTGCTTTTCCTACTTCCTCATTTCCAAGTTCTTCAGCAATTTTAAGCAGGTTTCAGAGCACCTGGGCCATTCAGACATTGGATGGAAATTCTAGCAGCTACTGTGTACAAGGGTATGTTATCATCCATTATAAAAGGCGCACAAAATCCAGATCCAAGACGGTACTATCAACATTTACATATATATGGGCTTACACTTGCACACATGGCAAGCAAGTATTGGCTTGAAGTCATTAATGACAGAATGGAAGTTTATGCATCATCAAGTATTCCTGTCTTTTCTTTAAAGAATCGTTTTGTTTCCAGTTTGAGAATAGTTGAGAATAGTCCTTTAAAAATTAGCATGAAAGAAGAAGGTAATGAAACATGGCACTGTGCCCTCTGCTCCTTGAGAGGCACGCGTTACCTTACCCGAACCCCTCGAGAGAGGTGTCGAATTCGATGAAGGCAGGAGTAAGGGATGATCCATGAAGCCTGATGTCATGTGGGGTTGTCATGGACACCAGGCACTTGACTCTCGTCAGGGGCACTGTGCTACCTTCTGCCGGCTTGAGCAGGCTCTTGCTTATCCGATAGTGGCTGTCTTCGTGCAAACAGAAGACGCTGTCCGAACCCAGACCTTCCATTGAGGTAACCATGCTATCTACAGTAAGAAGCCAAGAAACAAGATGTTGCAAAAAGGAGGCATTCACAGGCCATTGACTGGGACTGTTCAGGAACTGCTTCCAGTGCAACAGCTGAACAATCGATGTCAGTCAACTGGTTCAGCCTCTTGGTTAGGAGATTGGGAGTTGGGAAGCACTGATCTTGTTATGAAAACATTCAGCTGACATCAAGAGAGGAACATCTCATGCGCAGGACAGCACAGCAAGTCAGCGGTAATGCCAGAAACCGAGCCAACAACCCACCTCATTACTTCGCACTGGAAAGCATTCCTTCCGCAGGCCTTGGAAGCATTCCTGTTACGTGGCCTAACGAACAGGAAAACCTCTGCCTTGTGTTGGTCAGATGCAGCAGCTCTAAACTCAAAGTATCGGAGCTCAGAATAAGCAGGCAGGCTCAAAAAGCTCTGCCTAGTAATTTAACACAGTAACTGCTGGTATATCCAGAAAGCTAGCTTTGCCTTCCCTCCCCTGGGTTAGTAACTTTTCCAGCTCACATTTTCAGTTTTCACCATTTACTCCTCCCCTGCGCTGTAAAAATACCCTGCTAAACAGAAATACAGAAATGCAGGGCTGACGTAGAGACAATCTGAATCTCACTCGTCTCTTTTCCAATATACCTAACCTGATGACATCACACACACTGGAGGAATACAGTCACATTTTTCTACCTCAGAGATAGAAAAGAAAGTATCAGGGTTGTATACACAGTGGAGGGAAGGTATTGAATGCTTCTAGCTTAGCACCATCCAGGACACTTGCTAGTTCCTTACAAATAATTCAAACATTTCAATTAAAATAGTTTTAACAATGCTTTATGACTGGCCGTATGATGCAACAAGCCAATATCTAAAAATAAACATCACACGCTTTGGAGACTTAGCAATATTCTCCTAGTACTACCACCCACTGTGTCTTTCCTCTACTACATGAGTAGCTGCTCCCAAGCTTTACAACAGATGGATAATAAGAGGGAAGAGCAAGTGTGAAAGAGGGGATCAGACTGGCCAGAGCAATCCACTGATATTCAACTCAAACAGCCCATTACAGACATTCAGGACAGTTTACCAGGCTGATTCATTTAGTATCTGGAAAACAGATGTAATTATTCTAGTGTGATAATTGTAGCTGATGAGCCATTGCTGTATGAGGTATTCTATATGACGGATAGTGACAGGAAACCCCACAAAGGTGTAATGAACATTTTCACAGTATATGTGCATCTATCTATGATCTAACAATGCCTGTGGAGTATCCTGTCAAAATACATTGTTAATACATTCTCTCAAAGTTAACTACATAGAATCACAGAATCGTCTTGGTTGGAAGAGACCTCCAAGATCACCAAGTCCAACCTCTGACCTAACACTAACAAGTCCTTCACTAAACCATATCACTAAACTCTAAATCTAAATGTCTTTTAAAGACCTCCAGGGATGGTGACTCAACCACTTCCCTGGGCAGCCCATTCCAATGCCTAACACCCTTTTGGTAAAGAAGTTCTTCCTAATATCCAACCTAAACCTCCCCTGCCGCAACTTCAGCCCATTCCCCCTCATCCTGTCACCAGGCACATGGGAGAATAGACCAATCCCCACCTTGCTACAGCCTCCTTTAAGGTACCTATAGAGAGCGATAAGGTTGCCCCAGAGCATCCTCTTCTCCAGGCCGAACAATCCCAGCTCCCTCAGCCGCTCCTCATAAGACTTGTTCGCCAGACCCCTCACCAGCTTCGTTGCCCTTCTCTGGACTCGCTCGAGCACCTCCATGCCCTTCTTGCAGTGAGGGGCCCAAAACTGAACACAGTACTCGAGGTGCGGCCTCACCAGAGCCGAGTACAGGGGGACAATCACTTCCCCAGCCCTGCTGGCCACGCTGCTTCTTATGCAAGCCAGGATGCTGTTGGCCACCTGAGCACACTGCTGGCTCATATTCAGCTGACTATCTACCAATACTCCCAGGTCCTTCTCTGCCAGGCAGCTTTCCAACCACTCATCTCCCAGCCTGTAGCGCTGCTTGGGGTTGTTGTGCCCCAAGTGCAGGACCCGGCACTTGGCCTTGTTGAACTTCATACAGTTGGCCTCAGCCCATCGGTCCAGCCTATCCAGATCCTCCTGCAGAGCCTTCCTACCCTTGAGCAGATCGACCCACGCAACTAACTTGGTGTTGTCTGCAAATTTACTGAGGGTGCACTCGATCCCGTCATCCAGATCATCGATAAAGATATTGAAGAGAACTGGCCCCAGTACTGAGCCCTGGGGGACGCCACTAGTGACCGGCCTCCAACTGGATTTGACTCCATTCACCACAACTCTTTGGGCCCGGCTATCCAGCCAGGTTTTAACCCAATGATGCGTACGCCAGTCCAAGCCAAGGGCAGCCAGTTTCTTGAGGAGAATGTTGTGGGAAACAGTGTCAAAAGCCTTACTGAAGTCAAGGTAGACCACATACACAGCCTTTCCCTCATCCACTAAGCTTGTCACTTTGTCATAGAAGGAGATCAGGTTCGTCAAGCAGGACCTGCCTTTCATAAACCCATGCTGACTGGGCCTGATCTCCTGGTTGCCCTGCAAGTGCCGCGCGACGACACTCAAGATAATCTGCTCCATGAGCTTCCCTGGCACCGAAGTCAGACTGACAGGCCTATAGTTTCCTGGGTCCACCCTCCAGCCCTTCTTGTAGATGGGCGTCACGTTTGCTAGCCACCAGTCGACTGGGACCTCCCCTGATAGCCAGGATTGCTGATAAATGATGGAAAGCGGCTTGGCCAGCTCTTCTGCCAGTTCTCTCAGTTCCCTCGGGTGGATCCCATCCGGCCCCATCGACTTGCGCACATCCAAGTGCTGTAGCAGGTCGCCAACCATTTCCTCATGGATTATGAGGGCCACATTCTGCTCCCCATCCCCTTCCACTAGCTCAGGGTGCTGGGTATCTAGAGAACAACTGGTCTTGCTGCTAAAGACTGAGGCAAAGAAGGCATTAAGCACCACAAAGAAGGCATTAAGCACCCATGACTAAACATGACTAAAACCAAAGCTGATTTTTTTAATTTTTTTTTTTTCCCAAGGATGGTGTGACTGTTCTTTTTCATTAAAACCTTTATTTTACCACACACGTAAAATGTAACATGGTTACCACATAATATTAAATATCTAAATTTTAATACATTAGGAAAGTAAGCATATTGAAAACGAGCAATGAGGGAAAACGTAAATATCTGTTATGAAAAAATACTGAATGGTTAAAAAAGGAAATTGCTGAATTTTAAATAATTCAGAGTGGATGCCCCCAATCCAACTTTTACCTCTTTTTGAGAAATAATTATGAAATTGAGATTCTGCCATGTTTTTTTTTGCTGGGTTAGTTTTAAACTCTCCGTATTTCTTTCTCATTACTAGTGATGCTAATGGTGATTCAAGTTCTAGAACCTAGCAAAAATCACCACAGTGGCGCTTGCATGTAGCAGTTTCAGTTACTTTATCTGCCACTTCGCTGTAGCTGTGAGAGAGACTACACAGATGTCATGAAATGATGTGCACATAAAAGCATCTGAGAATATTTTTTCGTTTTACTGTTAAATAACTACCATCTCGGCATTTACTAAAGACCTAAAAGCAATCTACTATCATGGAATCACAGAATCTGCTCAAGCAGGGCCACCTAGAGTACTTAACCCAGGAGCACATCCAGGCAGCTTTTGAGTATCTGGAAGGAGGGGAACTCCACAACCTCTCTGGGCAACCTAACAACTTGTACCAGAACTCCATCACCTTCCCAGTAAACAAGTGCTTCATATTTAATAGTTAACATTCGTAAAACCAGAAATTATCATTACCTCACTGGATGTGTATGAAATAAATTACCATGGTCCCTCCATGTTTAATTCTAATCTAACTGTCCTGTTGATTTCACATTCACACAAGGCTGGGGCAAAGTGAGGTCCTTCTGCATGTTTATCTATGCTTTTTTTCTTCTTTTTCTTTTTTATGTAAGTATGCAATTGAGGGATATGATTGATGATTACACAAATTTCTAGTACTTCAGCACTTACTTCTCATTTCCGGTTCAAAACTCAGTGAGCTTGGTTTGTGCACTCGGTACTGCTTCAACAGCTTTTTGTCCCAAGCGCCGCAATTTAAAGGATTTCCCAAGCATAAAAATTCCCTAGGAAAGAGGATTAAAAAAATTACAAATCGTATTGTAAAGATTTTAACCCAGAACGTCACCAAACCAAATAAAATGCCACTCAAACAAGAAGATGACAATTACTTGTATTAAATAGATTTTTAATCAAGAAGATGAATAAAGTAATGAATAATTCCAATAAACACACTTGATCCATTTGGAACAATTCAAATTTTGAAGACATACTATCAAAAGTTGCCCTTATTTCAAGGATTATTTCATTGCCATTATTTCAATAGTTGAACAAAGCACGCAATTTCTTGGCAATAAGGCTACCGCATTCTTAGGGGTGAGCATCAGGATGCTCCCTGTTGCACACCCAGCAAGCTGAGCTCACCTATAAGGACAGGCCACAGGCTGACGTGAGAAAGAGACCTGTGCATTGATTAACCCATCTGTCCCGTTTTAGGTAGAGGATAGTTTCACAGCTACCAACATCTGCGTTTATGTATTTCTCTAATGTCTGTATCTACAGTTATCTGTATTACCCATATCTATGGTTTGGGGAAGATGAAGTCCCTGCGATGAGACTTACAACACGCATGCTCACTGCAGGATGGTTTCCAGTGCCACAAGATGTCACTGAAGGGAACAGACAAGTTGTTCTGGCTATAAGTCAGCCACTTAGCAGCCCCCAGGAGATTATAAAATTAAACCCTTCCTTATGCCAGTTGAGATCCAGCAAGCAATTCAAAGTATCATAATGCTGCATGTGTACTTATCAAAGGGTTCCAAATACGCTCACGACAAACTTTTCAAATGTGCTTCTCTAGAAGCAGCACAGATGTAAAAACATCCAAGATGTTTTTAAAATGTTTATAAATTTTTTAAAAGATGAACTTTTCAAAGCTATGCATCACTACGCATCATTACAATTTATGCAAATTATTAACCTAAAGCCACTTCTTTTACTTATCCTTTGTCTGTTCTCAGAAAATGTTACTTCACAACAGAGTTTGTCCCAAGTAAGGCCAGACAGCGCTACCAAAGTTGAAGAGGAAGGCAGCAAGCCCAACTCTTGCTACAAAGGCTTGATTTTTCCAGACATTTCTTCTATAGCAATCCTACATTCCCTTCACACAAAGTAAAGGGCCAAATCAAACAGCTAGCCTGAAACTTTTGTTATCTGAGATATTTAACACTGCACAGAATCTAGGAATCAATTCCCTTCTATGGCAGTGTCGTTTTACATTCATCGTGTTTCCTCCTCCTAACAACCTGGCCAGGAACTGCATTTTGGATAGCTACTCGTTATTTGCAGGAAGGAAAGAATTACAGAAGTTCAGTGCAACCTCTGTGGAAAAAAATAAACATATTTCCCCACCACCACACTCCTCCTTCCCCTGGTGCCCAACATCTCCAGGGTTACATGGCAATTAACAGAAGCGAGACAGTGTATTTAAGGAAATATAAAACAGGATTCTGTGCCATCACTACCACACAAGGTCGTTTATGCTCTCTAACAATCCAAGCTATTTACAGCCAGCCAGCCACAATGCAGGCACAAGGGCTCAGCTCTGCGGGACTTCAATGGCATCTTTCTGACCTCAGCACCATCGGCTGCAGGGCCTGGGAAGACAGTCTTTCAAACATCCTCTGAAGCGGGGGATGCAGCAAATGGTCCTCATCAGCCAGAGCGGCGCTGCATCTTTGTAGAAGTCGTGCATGGAGCCCGGCTTCGCACATGACTTGCTGGTTTCTCTCTGTATGCACGAGAGATTGCAGGATATTGGCCACTGCTAGCTGGAGGTCCAGCGCATGCTGAAAAAAAGGAAAAAGCATAGCAAGTTGAGAGGACACAAAAAGAAAAGACAAATAGAAGGAAGCCCTTATGCATCATAATTAAAGGAAAACTACCCTTAAGCAATTGATACACAAAACATCCTGTCCTTAGATGCATGTGCATCTTGCAGGAGCGATGAACCCTTCCATCATTTTCTTTTTCTGAAGAGAAAAAAAAATCAGTGATATGAAGGACTACCACGGCCCTTGTGAAGAAAAAAAAAAAAGGCTACTGATGGTTACTCTAACCTCTGCTTTCCCCAAGAGAAGAGAGTCAGTTTAGAATCTGCTTAAAGTGCACTAAATTATTTTTCTGACAGAGAAGCTATTTCTACTAACCTATCAGCATTATTATCTCTAGAAAACAAGGTACACGCTACATAACAGCCAAATTAAAACCCTGAATACACAAAACCTCCATGCTCATCACCAGTAGAGGACAACATAAAAGGCCTTGCAAATTCTTGTAAACTTGTCAAAGTTTTTTTTTTTTTTTTTTTTTTAAAAAAAGCGTTCTTCAGGGAAGTCATCTCAAATATAAAACATTAAAGTAAGTTTTTTGCTAAAAACTTGCAACAAATCCCTCACATACAAACTACCAGTAGGGGTTTGGGATTGGGAATTGTACAAAGCAGGTAGTACCATTCAGAGACAGAACTTATTCCAGATATTTCAAACAGATCGTATGTACCGAGCTATAATGTCCAACCCCACGTCCTCCATGTACTACACATTAGGGCAAACAAGAACTCATCACAATGCTTGGAAGCATATCTGACAGCCATTTCAGACAATATTTTTGAACTTATACATCTTTGCCAGGCATTTGAAAGAAATAAGCGAATCCAAGCTAACACAAGAAAATGATTTGTATCAGACCTCTTCCTATATAATCAACTACATAATTGATAATTCTGTGAAACATATTAGCTTCTTGGCATGAATTAAGTTTACACCACCTCTTTTCTACTTTCTGTAGCCATCCTTTAACCTAGTCTCTCTCAAAGCTGAAGAAAGCAGATTTTTTCCCTACCTCTGGGTGTGTAGTTGATCCAACAGAGACCAGGAGATCCAGCATTGCAAGCATAGCACCAGGGTGGATAACAACTACGTCAGAGCTTTGCACAGACGTGGAACCTGTCTGGAGTTTCACATCAGGTATGTTTTTCTGAGGGCAAACAGGAGGCGTTGAAACAGAATGATATGCGTGCCTGCAGGACAGAAAAACAAATCACCATTACAACCCCCATGTACTACCAGCTTTGCATTTTATTTTATTCTTCAACAGCTGCTGTGAAGTTAGACTGGTATGCAGACATTATTCCTCTCGCTCCCCTTCCCTCAGGTCAACATCCCAAGCACCTTCTTCTTCTCAAACCCATTGGAAGTGTTTCCCCAAAGACAACCTGGAGGACTCTCAATTTACTGCGATCAAGTGCCCTCCGGAGTCATCTGTTCCCTAGGTGCTATGCAGCCTACAGAACATAAAAGTTGCCTAATCTCTTCCTTGTTTTCATCCTAGTTGCAGTGGCAGCACACAGAAGCTACCACCCTTCCTGTTCTCTGGAAGGGATTCAGCTTGCAACACAGTAATCCCCGTTTTCTTTAACAAATACTTATAAAAGACACCAGCAAACAATTGTAGGCAGCCTCAAACTAACCTACAGGAACCAAGTTTGTCTTGGTGCACAATCCTGCCAGCAGCCCATGTGTTTTTAGCCTTCCAACAACTGTTATAACAATCTCGTTTTATACCAATCTTCTTTATTGTATATATAGACCAAGTATTTATCATATATACTTATTTCTAAGAAGGAAAACATACATCTTATGCAACAGTTTAATTGAGAATCAAGTACTGCTTGCCATGTTTTCAGAAAGTGAATCCAGCTAAAAAAGGGTCTCCTGTCTATCACATCAGCGAAGAGAACCATTTTGTCCTTCCTGCTCTCAGTGATGGAGATGTAACTTCAGCAGAAACAACACTCAGACTCTGTGCCCAGCCATTAGGCACTTCACAACAGGAAACCCTTTTTTTTTTTCCCCTGACAAAAACAGGACACAATGGGTGTGGGGATGGCTGCAAGTACAGTTCTGTCCTGAACATTTTGATGGCTGCCTCTTGACCACACAAACCAACAAGAAACAGCAACACCATGTGGATTTAAAGCCAGAAGCACTGGTTAGCTTAGCTTAAGATGGGATGCTAGTTAACACAGCACAATCTTCCTGTACTGTCCAGAAAATGGGCTGGATGAAGAGAGTTTCAACAATAGCATCTCCGTCATAAAGATTATTGACAGCTCTACAGAAATTTGCCTACTGGAACAACCCAAGAGCACTTGTTACAAAGCGCATTTTTCAAGATGAAATTTCTGATGCTTAACTCCTTTAGCTAACACTTGCATTGCACACGGAATAGTATGACAGGTTTAAGAAAAAAAAAATGTATCTGTCCAAATCAATTTTCCCAAGTATTTCCACAAACTCTCTTCCACTAATGTTTCAAACAAACTTCTCTAGCAGACTTAGTGCTTGAAATACCAGGTAGGTAGAAGTAGTCTTGGTTTTCCCTTTGAAACTTAAATGTGATTAAGAAGAGCAGAACAACTTGTCACTACTATCGCTCACAGAAAGCATCTTAACCCTTTTCACTTACTTAATGCCGAGATGGAAATATGGGCCATTTTTTTCATGCATCCTAGCAGCAGTACTTGAGCAAAAATCTTCCCACCCACATCTGAACAAGAAAACTGTTGCCTCTTTACAACATCACCTTGAGAGCCTCAACACACAATTTACAGGATACAATTCAAAAACCTGCTTGTATTTAGCAAAGCTCTTCAGTCTAATGAAATCCCACTCCAAGATGCTCTGTAAGAACAAACTTCCATCTACTTTTAAGCATAAATTTTACTTGTACATGTCCTAACCATCACTATCACATCAACCTCATTAAATACACTTGGAAACTATAATACAGCAGTACAGGGAGATCCGAATAAAACTCCAAGTTGATACTCACTATGATTCACAAAAAAGCAGATGGTCCTCACCTCAAACTGCCTGCCTTTCAACACTGCATACAATGAACTGGGAAGGGGATACCCATCACAACCAGACAATTTGTTTTTCTGTCAGCAATATAGCCAAAAGGCATAACCTAAAAGCAAACATTATTAAGTGCATGTTTTGCACAGCATTTTAAAATACACTAACTTCCCTATGTAGTTTTCCATATAAGAAGTACTTGCATAAAAACAGGGAAAACAATTCAAAAGCATTTCCCCAAGCAGAGAAAAGAACTCTCAAAATTCTGCCAAACTGTTGATCAAATGTTATCCACCAATGTGTCAGCACCGACTGCAAAAAAATTCATTTACCCATGCTTATACATTACTCATATCACCCCTTTAGGGAGGGAAAGGAAGCACTAGACAAGGTAAAAAGCCCATCTGACTGTTATGAATGACCACCCTAACAAGCCATCAACCTTCGGACTGAAAGTACCTCTTCCTGAAAAAAATTAGTCAGGGGAAAAGAAATCCTGCTGTATTACTTGATCGACTAGCCTTGTCTGAACTTCTTCGAGCTGCTCCTGATAGTGTCATTTATACCTCCCTTAGACCACTTCTTATGCAGACCTTGTTGGTTTTCAAACAGGAGCTTAACTCCAAGTGATTCAAGTGTATGGAGATATTTGGATGTCATGTATTGGCATCACTACCTACAATTTGCTATGAAACATACCTTTATGTTTATTTTACCCAGTAAATATAAAAGTGAAAACACACCTCATAAATAATAGCCACTTCAGAGAAAAAAGAAAATGAAGAAACAACAGTGAGAAACCAGAACTGAGATCAACTGATCTTAAAAGGTTCGGTACCTTTTCCTGGACAAAGCTGGCGTACCCCAGGGAGAGGGGAGAGAAGTCTCATTTGTCAGGCAAGGAGGGATCTGTTCTGCACGACTACAGACAAAACGGACAGGGGTAGGACAGAGAGGTTAGAGAAGAAACCAGAGGCCAAAAGCTTGTTAGTTTTCCACAACCATCACCAATGAAGTCTTTTCTAGGATCTGTTCTTCAGAAAGAACACGGATGACAGAGGACGCTACTGAGCGACATGCACCAGGTGAACACGCGGACATGCAAAGCATATCCTTGCTGCGTGGCATGACCCTGCAGCACTTGGTCAGTATTCGCAGAGTTTATCAACACAATCACGCTAGCAGAACAGAACATTTTTACATCAGACAGCGGAAATGAAGGAAAAGTAAAGCCTGAGCAAGTACGATCAATGTGGTTAAGAGATAAAATCAACATGAACTTCACAAGAACTGAGCATCAGAAAATTGAAGAAGGGAAAAAGCAGTCACTGAAGATGACAGCAAAAGTAAAAAAGGAAATTAACGATGTAGCTTATGCCCAAGCACTATGGGATTTACTTACCCCATTGAATCCTCATACTCTACTGTTAGCCAGTATTACAATTTACTAAAGCATGTGCAACACATTCTTAATACACGTTTTCCTCCCTCAAACTGAATGTTTTAATAATCTTTCAAAATGAGAATAAGAAATTCATTTATTTATTTGGTTGGTGGTTTCTTTGTTTTGTTTTTGTCACTGTTGTTTTGTCTTTTTTTAAACTACAAAAGATGATTTGATACTTTGGAAGCAAATTTTTCATAAACAAAACCATGATTTTGGTATGTTACTAGTCACCTACTTGAAGAAAGCCTGACCAACCTGCAGATCTACTAGAATTTCACCATACACATTCACACCTGCCATGCTTGGAAAATCAGATCCTTGGTTTGATTCTAAATGCAATGGCACATCTTTGAGAAAATAGAGTTATGTTCATTAATTAGCTGGGGTGCAGAACCTACAAGGCCCCACATATAAAGCCTATGTCTGTATTCTACTTCTTAGTACCTTGTATCTTAAGTGAGAATTACCTTCAGACAAGCAAATCTTAAACACGTGCTTCAATACACTTTGTTGTCATTTTTGAATCAACCTAAAAGACATGCATTACTTTTCATTCCTTATGTCAGGTGTCACTAAATTCTACCTGCTTAACTCTAGGACTGTCTCCCATTACATTTTTAAAACAATTTCAGGCTAGGTAGAGCTTTGTAGAACATGCCTATCCATCTAAAACAAAGTAAATTCATCATATTATCCAGTGACTTATTTTCCAGTCCCATATATCAAAGCAAACAATAAGTTAAGGTGTCATGTTCAACAACCTATTTTTCATTTGACTTAATAAATGCATAAAGTTCCAGTCGTTCTATATGACAGAGCAACCAAGTAGTCTGCCTATCAACCAATGGGCTGCTTAAACTCAGCAAATATAATCACAAACTGACATCTATATTTTAATTGCTATCATAACAAAAACATTCAACATCAGAGGGAATATTGCATACCCTTGAGAACACCAGCAAGCTAAGTCAATATTTGGTCAGATGCAGACACCTTATTCCTCTCACTGGAGTAAAGGAACAAAGAAATAGATTAAGATGGGTATATAAAAGCTTGCAATGAAGACATTTGAAGGAAACTATTTAGGGGAATACCAGGGAAAAAACAGCAAAGGTCATACCTGTCAAAAGAATCTGTTGCTACCTTGTAGAGGTAAATAAAAAGTTTGCTGCAGTGTCTTAACATAGGTGAGACAGAATCCAGGGATATTAGGTCATCCTCCAATAGTCTTTGAAATAGTTGTGTATTTGAAGGAAAGACATTCAATGGACTTATTTTTCTTGAGTCTGAGAAGCAGCCAAGCAAGCGAACAGCATCTGCCAGTTTTTCATACTGGATCTCTGTTTTGAAGAAATGAGAGTTGGCTGGCTCGTAGCGCATTGCTGCAGTCAATGTGCAGAACACAGTGTGGAGCAGTTCAAACACTTGATTCTGGTTTACTTTCTCCCAGCCATTCTTCGGCGGTGAGCACAAAGATTTTTCCATAGCAACAAGCAGAGACGTGACATACACAAATCCACCAACTTTTCTAAAAACAGTTCTTGTGCGGTGGCTCTCTCTTAGCACGGAGAGTAGGGCCTACGGACAAAACAAACCATCAAAACAAAGAAGAAAAAAAAACCTGCAGCATTACTAATAGCTTGAAAAAAAGACAGGAATGTTTTATTTTGAGATACAAGCAAAATTGTTAGTATTTGTCAGAATTCGGTAACGCATCAAGTCTCCAGAGATCTTTGTAAGAGTCCATGTCATCAAGAGGTTACAAAACAGAAAGACAGAGATTGGAGGAAGAAGCAAAGCATTAGCCCTAATTTAGAAATTAGATACTAAGGATGTAAATGATCCAGCCAACAAAAAAGGCTTGACTACATCTATAATGGACCCAAAATCGCCAAGTAATTCTCTGCCTTACCACTAAGAGAATACAGCTGTTAGAGAGGCATCTGCTCCGCCATCATACTTCACAAACAATTTGAAACAAGAGCGGGAAAACTACTGCCTGTAGCTACGAGAAATCAAACCACTTAAAACCTTGGAGAACACTAACATAGGTTGTAAAAATATATAAAGTATAAGCACCTGGACTAGGTACTACAGGCAGTCAAACATAACACAACAGCAAAGATTTAGCAAAAAAAAAAAAGCACAAAAATTCTTAGTTTCAGCCTTTCTCTACAATGAAACCCATAAATCTTTGGGCTGAATGAAACATAGCTTTAAAAGAGCAGTCAATCAAAAATAACCTGAGAGGGAAACAAATATGTAGAAAATGTTACTGGCTGAATGAACACAAGGCCACAGTATGCGTGAATGTAGAATAATAATAATAAAAAAAGTATCACAGAATAATATAAATATCTCTGTGAAACCAGGCTGAATGGAGGCAGGTACAAATCCCACCCAACCAAAACAAGCCAGTTGTCACGGGAAGTTCGACCCACATGTGAGTAATGAATACCAAAAAAAATCCTTTCCATAAAGGATCACAGACAGTAGAAAACCATCACTGGTACAAGAAACTAGGCTAGAAAAATAATAAGTCTTCCACGACCCAGTGTGTTATTTCTTCAGAATCATGCTGTTTTGAGGAGTAGTGAAACAGACTGTTTTTCACTCCTTTGAGGGCATTATCTCATTTTCCCTGCCAAACCTGGATAATAGTTAGGGTCATATCACTGCACCCTTCTGGGCTGTCAGTTCCATCACCAAAGCTTCTGAACACAGGACAGACGGCAGGCAAAAACAACAACAGGTCAGACAAAGAGTCAGGAACCTTGACATACTACCTTAAATCCACTGGGAACTACAGTAATTTTTCTCTGCCCTTAAGTATAATGAATGAGACATACTTAAAAATTAGTGAAGACACTGATATACAAAACATGTAAAATGACTCGTTTTATTACCTTTCCTTTTTCTCTTTTAGAATAGTATTAGGCTGCTCATCAGCTAGAGAAATATTGCAGCTCCTTGTAACAGAGATGAACTTAAATGTGTGAGTTCTCTCCAGTAAAACTCATTTACTTATTACTACTTGCCATAGTTTTTCTACCCTCATACCATAATATGTTAATTTTAAAAATAGCATTAGCTATTTTGAGAAGAAATTGTGGGTCTACATTAGCAACCAAAAAAATAAAGTGTAAGAAAGAAGTCTTCCCTTCCTCCACTCCCAGTCTTCCTTTCCAATGTTTCCACTGTTTTGCTTAAAAGCAAGTGTTTTGCTAGTTTTGTTTTTGTCCCCCGTCCCCCCATATACAATTATCTTCTGCTGCGGTTACTATGATTAACATTTATATTGACTCATTAAATATTTAGAACTAATGCACTGTGGTATAAAAAAGCAGGTCTGCCTCAAGAAAACACAAGCTAGTGCTGAAAAAACACTTGTGTATTACACGCTTGCTTTTTTCCCCATGTATTCTCAATGTATTTAACTGAACAATACCCTGTCAGGGAAGATCATCATAACCGGAGAACCCCATTTCCTAAGGCTGATTACAAGTGATTAGTACTAAAATCACAAATTCATTCACTAGCTTTAATCTCTGTGATTCTGAAAACTGCAATGGATGGATGGAAACCAAAAAAATGCATCAAATGTACTAATTTGAACTCCATAACTTCAGTAGCTCAATACCATCCACCCAACCATCCATCCATCCATCCAATTAAATCCCCTTCTCAGTGTATTCTTTTTAAAAAGAAGTGAATTAGTGGCTTAGGAGTAAAAGTCCTAAGCAATAGTTCATTTACCCTTAAGATGTCTGTTTTCAGCTGCAGTTCCGTAGGTGGAGCAGAGTGCATCAGTCCCAACAAAGTGCCCATATCATCTTCTCCACTAGGCGATAACACCAACTGCTGAATGATCATCAGTGCGTGCTGTCGACATTGGGGATACTTCACAATGTTGTGCACACATCTCGCACCACCAAACTCCCTGAAAATACCTATGCAGATTGGGGGTAAGGATGGGAGTGGCATAAGGATAGGAGCACAAGTAACAACAACAAAAAATACAGTCAGTAACAAATAACAACAGAGAAAACATGAAAGGCATTTAGTTTTACTTCTTAGATTGATTGACAGGGTTTTAGTCATACAGATGTTTAACAACTTTTACTGCTGTTTGCCTCTCAGGCTAAACAAAACAGAACTGCAATGATACTCTTCTTGCAGTATTTTTCACTAAAGGTGCTGAAAACAAGGGTACAGTTACAGAATCACAGAATTATCTAGGTTGGAAGAGACCTCCAAGATCACCAAGTACCAACCTCTGACCTAACACTAACAAGTCCTTCACTAAACCATATCACTAAACTCTAAATCTAAATGTCTTTTAAAGACCTCCAGGGATGGTGACTCAACCACTTCCCTGGGCAGCCCATTCCAATGCCTAACAACCCTTTCAGTAAAGAAGTTCTGCCTAATATCCAACCTAAACCTCCCCTGCCGCAACTTTAGCCCATTCCCCCCTGTCCTGTCACCAGGCACATGGGAGAATAGACCAATCCCCACCTTGCTACAGCCTCCTTTAAGGTACCTATAGAGAGCGATAAGGTTGCCCCAGAGCATCCTCTTCTCCAGGCCGAACAATCCCAGCTCCCTCAGCCGCTCCTCATAAGACTTGTTCTCCAGACCCCTCACCAGCTTCGTTGCCCTTCTCTGGACTCGCTCGAGCACCTCCATGTCCTTCTTGTAGTGAGGGGCCCAAAACTGAACACAGTACTCGAGGTGCGGCCTCACCAGAGCCGAGTACAGGGGGACAATCACTTCCCCAGCCCTGCTGGCCACGCTGCTTCTTATGCAAGCCAGGATGCTGTTGGCCTTCTTGGCCACCTGAGCACACTGCTGGCTCATATTCAGCTGACTATCTACCAATACTCCCAGGTTCTTCTCTGCCAGGCAGCTTTCCAACCACTCATCTCCCAGCCTGTAGCTCTGCTCGGGGTTGTTGTGCCCCAAGTGCAGGACCCGGCACTTGGCCTTGTTGAACTTCATACAGTTGGCCTCAGCCCAAAACATGGAGCAGGTGAATAGTGGGTTCAGCACCCAACCAAATCCCAAGCCCACCGTGGTCCCCACTTGTCCCCGTTCTAACAACCTCCTCACCGATCCTATTACTCCAACAAACGTTATTCTTTTTGTGCTAGAGTTCGAAGACTCCCGGACAGAAAGAACATAAAAATGCAACAAAATCTGTATCTTTAAGGAAGACTATTGGTTATTTTGCTTAAGGATCGTGTTTGTATTACATTTGGTTCATTGCCAAAATGTAACGGCTTCTGGAAAAGAGCAGCCAAGCTACGACCACTGACTGAGCACCGATTCACTCTATCTACAGGGATTGAAGGACAGTACAGAAGTTTTCTTCTGCCATGATCCATCTCGGGAGCGATAGAGCTTAAACAAATCATTATTCTCAAGTTTACTGGATATGCAGAAGAACACATGCAATATTAATTGAAAATTCATCCTGAAAACATAATAAACAAGAAATGGAAATGTTTACAGAACATATAGCATGTATTTAGCACAGCATCAACAGCAAGAGTAGTGGCCTGTGTAATTACATAAGGTAAGAACAGAGTAAGCAAATGGATCGGTGCTACATTATGGCATCAAAATAGATCATTTTCTTTGTGACTGTAAATTACGAGGGCAGTTTAAATGACAAGAACTATTAACAAGCTAGTCAAGACATTCACTCTAATGTATATACACCAATTTCCACAATCCATTTCCAAGTTTCTGCCTCCTGCTTTCTCTTACGTTCTTTGGATGAGATACCAACTTGGACATGGCAGAAGTAGAGACCTCAAACCCTGAGGCAGTGAAGTTGGTGGCACCCCTCCACAGGGCAACTGCAGCATCTCCTGTGGTCTCTTCAGAAGATAACTCCAGCAGGAGTTGGACTTGACGACCCCTAGAGGTCCCTTCCAACCCAGGACTATTTATGATTCACAAATAGCGAGGTAACATTTCGTAATTCCCCCACTCTCAGTCTGGATTTCTGACCACCCTGTTAATCTGTCTGGGTCTGGGGACACCTAAATTCCTCATATGAATTCCTCTCATTAGTTATTGAATATTCAAGAAACCTTAAGAGACAAACTGAGTTTAAAGCCAGAAACTAAGCTTTGAGGCTTTGAGTATGGGATGAAACAGCACAAGGCTCAGTAAAGCCTGTTTGTGTGACCATGCGTGCTGACCTAAAACCTCTGCCGACCTCTGGATACATTACCACTGTGCTCATGTTCCCATCATACTACACTAACAACAAACACAACTTTTCTGAGAAATGGTTTCTTACCTGTTTCTCCTGTACAGCTCTATCATACTCCTGAACTTGGAGCTACTGATTGAAATGTGGCTTTTGAACTCTGTGGTCCTTAGAAACAACATCTGTGGTGCCATACCACACCTCTGACCTGTTTCATGCACTTTCTTTCACTTCTCTAGTGGACACTTGGAGTTGAACTCAATACCGAGAAGTAGCAAAGAAGAACTGATGTTTGCTTTCAACTTCCCAGGTGAGGTCAGCACGGCTGCTTAACAGGAAAGAGAGACCTGCCACTTATGAATTACAAGGCAGTTCCAGTCCTTCAAAGATGTTATCACATATTTACACCACCTCCTCTCGTTCACCTTTAGAAATTAAACAATCCTGTTTTTTTGTTTTGTTTTAAACTTTCCTTATGTGGAAGCTCCCATACGTAACCTTCCCTTCGCACCACTCCTTTCTGATTGTTTTCTAATTCTGCCTTTTCTGTCATGGGAAAACCAAAGCTGAGCAATAAATGCCAAAGTGTATAATGGATTCACATGATTCACCTGTCATCTATACTAATTTCTCCCTGGAACCTTCTTATTTCAGCCTAATTAGCCTGTTTCTTCAATCACCATTGAAAAGTTATAAACTAAATCAACAGTATTGGTTTTTTTCCTCCCCCTTGACAGGATAACTAGCTCAGTGGATAAAAGGGAAGCAGCCTATGCAATGTATCTCAGCTTCAGGAATGCTTCTGGTAGTGTTATCCACAGCATTCTTACAAACAACCCAACAAAATAGCCTAAATGCAACCATGACAGACTAAACGTATAACTAATTGAAACATCAGCTCAGAGTTATGTCTGCTTCTCCGCTATGCCTTTCTGATTTGACAAAGGACAAGCCACTGGGGGTTATCTTGAGTGTTGTGAAAAATGCCTTTGCTGACGGATTAAAGAGCACACTTATCAAGTGTGTGGACAAAGCCAAGCTTGCAGACGTAAATGCTCAGTGGACGGAATGCCAAAGCCATCTCTAAAAGTGATCTCAAACCACAAGCTCGGCAGAACTTGAAAACAAGTGCAGCGGTGAAATGGCTTAGACTACACTGGAGGTTTCAGAGGATTACAAACATATGACAAGACAATCAAGTCTAAATATTGCACAGGAAGAAAAATGCAAATTAATACCACAGGATATTAAGAAGGATGCATATTGCACCTGAGACATAGCAAGAGAATGTAAGTCATCCAACCTACACGTGACCATTTTAAATATATTAGTGATCTGCTGCTGCCCTCCAAGAGCATCAACAATAGGATAGATGACAGATTTCAGCTTAACTTACAACAGAGAATGCATTGTCTGTGAGGAAGAACATCGACAAGTGATAAATCACTAGGACCATTGAGGTAGGAACACTGTATAAAAACCTTCTGGGTAGGTTTTTCAATAGCTACTCCAAAGATCTGCTCAGAATGACCTACATGCAGATGGTCAGCCTCTGCACTGAGCTAGACTATATGACTTCAAGCCCTTCCAAAAGCAATATTGCTAATTTTGTTAAACTTGGATAACTCATTCAAAATATACCCAGACAGGATTTTCACTTCTCCAGAGTATACTAACATGCAGTTACTGGTCTACTCTGAATCTCAACCACTAACCATATCAGACATGTTGGCACTCAGTTCCTGGACTGCAGCAGACAGAGGAAATGTTTTTCACTTGCTTGCACTGATTACAGTCACTCTTGTCCTGCCCTAGTAAGATTTCAACTCCTCTGAAGGATTTGAATAATGACACAGAATTAAGGTATGCAAGCATTTTTACCCATAAAACAAACAAAAAAAACCATTATCTGCTGGAATTGCATTAGTCAAAAGCTAGAAGAAGGAGCTTTTCAATGCACATGTACTCTCCCACAAAACAGGAAAATTATAAATAAAGATGGGAAGAGAAAAACTGTGAAAACCTTTTTTTCCTGTAGGTCACAAATAACAGCTGCTATATTCTGATACAAGCTCTAGATTAGCTAGCAAGTGATATAAACAAATCATGGATAGTTTCCTCAGTAAAGTCATTGTATGTCTGAGCATGCTATTTTGTACAGGAGCACATTTTTACTCTTAACCTGCTTTCTTGTTTCATTGCTGGAAAAAGACCATAGGCTTCAGATTAACACAAGTACCTTTCCACACTTCCCTAAAAAAGGAGAGGAAGAGACAAAGCCAATTCTCCCTTGCTTTTTCTTAAAACACAAGACTTTTCCCCAGCACCTCCTTCTTAATCTGGAGCAAAGCCCTCAATGGTCTACTGTGGATTACAGGTACAGATCGATCCCTTCACATAAGCTCTGATGCACTTGAGAACATCTCCCTGCTCAAACACTCCCTTGAGTTAAGAAAGAGCAAGCCATCAACTCAATGGGATTGTTTTTTATTTTTTAGCAAGCCACTATGCTTTCAATGACCATCTTGTTGGATTTAAGAAACAAAGCATAGCAGACACAAAGCACATAACTTGCCAAAGGCAGGACAAAACTCCTTCAGAAGGCTCAGGGTAGCAGAGACAATCTCTTAAAATGTGAAAGACACCAACTAAGGCTTAAAGATGGACCAAATGGTTGGACCGACTCCCTGCTGATTCCCTATTACTTTTTTCATTTGTATTCCATTTTAAAGCAATACCTTATTGTAAATATTACTTTACCTTGAGAAATATTCATTCACCCATCAGTTCTCTATTATGATCAACTGGACTGCTTTCACAGCTGTGGTTATTCAGAAAAATCACACACAAGTATAAATGAACTCATCTACATAAGGAAGAACATTGTGGGAGAAAAGTTTACAAATAAGAACAAAACCTCATTTGTTACAGAAGTTTGTTCAGCAAAGTAGTCCTGCTTGTCTAGCAGTGATTGAACACTGGGCCTGTATTTAAAGAAAATATTTTTCCCAAGCAAAAGCAGTAAGAAAAAAATTAAAAGCTTTCTGCCATTAGACCAGGAGCTATCGTTAAACAGTTGTCAACTGAGCTGGACAGTTTTCACGATTTTGTTCTTGAACACTTGTCATGGATTCTCATCTCTCCTACTTGAATGAAAACAAACAAAACCAAGAGGTAGGAAACAAACAAAACCAAGAGGTAGGAAACAAACAAAACCAAGAGGTAGGAAACAAACAAAACCAAGAGGTAGGAAACAAACAAAACCAAGAGGTAGGAAACAGCTGCCAGAACTGAGAAAAAGAAAAAATAAACTGATGAAAGAAGGATGTCTCATTGCCTCCAAGGCCAGAAACTGGTTCCTCAGGGTGGTGTCCCTTCCCTACCTCTTCTCCTTTTCTTCTTCCTCTAGTACAACAGAGTAAAAGGTTTTAAGAACACCTATCACTTTCTTTCTTTATATATATATATGTATATATATGTGTATATATATATATGTATACACATATATACATTTATAACTTTTTAAGTTCTAAGAGACAGCTTGTACTAATATGAGATAGACACATTGTCTATGTCAATGTTACCATGTGTTGGATAATGAAATAAGGCACAAACTAATATAAATCTACCTCATTTAGAGAAGGACGCTTACAATTGAGCCCTATTTATATATACCGACTTTTAGAGCAAATATACCTCTAAAAAAGGAAAAGCCATCTTCCATTAACAATGGCACACATTTTTAATCTGATTTCAGTCCACATAACATTGTCACATAACATAACTGTGTTACAAGCCCTACCACAAATTATTATAGTATTGTTTGGGGAGAAATGGTGGGGGGGGGGGGGTTCAAGTAAAGAATTCCCAAAAACCTTAATTAAAAAAAAAAAACAAACAACCATCTGAAACTCCTTTATTTTATGCACTCCAGCTTATGCTACTGATTCTCTTACAGAAAGAACTTTGCAAGAGAAAAAGAATATTTCAGTGTGATTAACTGCCTGAAGATAGAAAATGAAGACTCTTTTGCCTGTACGCAAAGTTCTCAGTAACATTTTTATATATGATTTGCCAGTAGCATCTCCACTTACCTGCATTAGTGTTTGATCCTTGTAATAGTACCGTCAGGGTCTCCATAACCAACAAAGCCTGCTGCTTTTGGTCCTCAAATGAACAGTTTCTTGAATCCCCTAAAAATAATTTCATAAGCCAAAGACATAGTAATAATCACTCTTTAAGATGTTGCTTCATTTTTTTCTACCAATGCTTTCATTTTCTTTGTTTCCCCAAAGAAAACACAGACTAACCAAATTTCAAAACAAGTTATATTTAGTCTACATGTGCATCCATGGGAAAGCTTAATTACAGATTGTTTGAAAATGCCCTTTATAAAAAGTATAATTTTAACAGAAGCTTTTGAGCAGTGTGAGCTGAGTGGCTGACACTGCAGCTATATGTGTAGTTTCATATCCCCAACTGTTGTCACTTCAAGCTACAATCACTGAAGACTAAAAGGATCTGTCTTGTTCTGTACTGAGTACCTGCAAAGAGAAATTCTACACACCAACACGGAACTACATCTACATAATTACTTCAAATGTGCTTACAATTTGACAGGTATAACAGATGAACCAAGTTGGCGCACAGTATTTTAAACACATTGTAACAGTCCAGAAAATAAAAAAAAAAATTTAAATGACTAATAAGCAGCAAGCAACAACACAAAGGCAATGTCCACCCCAGGTAGCACCTTAACCAGATGACATCTTGATCCATTTATTAAGAAGCACTTGAGAAACTGTGTTTTCCAACATAGCTGCTGGCAGCACAGCTTTCTAGCTCTAATTAACAGCTACAAATCATCAGCAAAGCTTCATACAATAAACCCAGGTGAAACAGCCAACAACTACAATTAAAAAAATGTCACTGATACATGTTAACTCTATTCCTGTTTGAGTAAAGAATATAAAAAAGCATACCTATGCACATATGGCTTGCACTTGGCAGTGCTTGCTTTGCAGACTAAACAACTACATGGCTTATCTCAGATGTCAAATTCTGGACATGAGAATGCCAGTTTTTTGTTGGTGGTGGCTGATTTTGGTGCCTTTTTTTTTTTGGTAACGCTCTTACAAAAATGTAGACCCAAAGTATAAAAAGAAGTTTTATATATTTATTTTTTTAAACTTGGAAACAAACTCCTAACAAGAGCACAGATACATGCTTGATAGCACTTTTAGGTGCACTTCTGAAATGTCTAAGTACATTTTTTTGAGAGGGACAACTTGGTGCACAGGAGCAAAGCAGGTAGTCTATGTATTGTTCCTTCATTTTTTCTTTTGATGTAAAATAACATAAATATTAGGAAAAAATACATTAAAAAATCATTTAAGAAGGAAATTATAAACTTCTAATGATTTTGCATTTGCACAGTATCTTTCATTAAAGATTGTGCCTCAAGCTTCTTGCAGGACATAAAGAAAGAGGGAATCCCAGTGTGTTTTCAAGATGGCACAGCAGTCCCCAGTAGAACTCTGCCCTTATGATATGTGTTCAAACTTTATTGCTTTTTTCTCTTAATCGCTAGCCTCCACCATCCCCAAGAGACATGCAGTAGTAAATTGGAAGCACACACTCTACCTTGATCATTCAGAGCCTGAGTGGGATCTTTCAGAAGGGCTGCATATTTATGAAGAAGATTTACCATCACCTCCAAAAGCCCCACCTCCCTGAAGACATCTTTAAAGATGTAGTCGTGACGGGTGAATTTCAGGAGTGTCTTCATGGCTATGATGCTACAGTGATAAGAAGTGCTGGATTTTAAAAGGATGCTCACACTGATCAGTTCTTTACAGGGTATGTAGTTCAAGCTGAAGACAACAAACTCCAGCATCTCGAAGTATTTGGTCTGTACTTCTGGAAGCTTAGAAATTTTCTCTGCAAACTGAGACAATGTGTGCTGTGATTCCAAAATGAAGTAATTGGCATTGTCAGCCATATAAATATTTGTGATGGCATCGAGAATAATTTGTGCTAGATAGCTAGTTTTTGCTTTCAAAAACGCATTCTGAAGGACGGAAAACGCTTGGATATTCCTCACGCTGTGACCTGAATTAGGAAACAAAGTGGGATGGGAGGAAAAAATGAAAATGAAAGTTCTGAATTGTCATAAACAATGAGCACAGTCACTAATAACGATCCATGCGCTCTAATAAGCGTGATTAAGAATGTTACCTTTTTTAAAATTAAAATGGACTCTCTATAAAAGCATTTGTTTAAGCAATTATATTGCAAATCCTATGATCTACTGTTCTTTCTTATATGACATCTTCATCTCTGAAACTGTTTACACATGCAGCTAAATGAACGATCAATTCTTTCAAATAGATGAGAAAATTGACCTATTTTTAGTATGTGCAACAGGATCCAGTCATAGAGAAAAATTAAAGCCTGCACATCATCTACATGGTCCGTAAGAAAACGCATTACAGCAATAGTCAAGCATTCTGTATTCCATAATATGGAAGGCCACTATGCCCTTCACAAGTATTAGGCAGGCTAAGTTTGGAAGAACATACATCTGATGACCCTCATTAAGCAGAGCAATAAGCAACAACAGTCTTATCAGCTGGGTTCAAAGCTAAACAGCACGCACAGCCTCTGAGCAATCCTGTTCCTTCCGCTCATTGGACATCTTGTATGAGAAAAAGGAGGGGTGCTCCTCGCAGAGAAATTTTACAGGGCTTTGGAAGGCCAGCAGAGGCCTTCCTTCAAGAGAGAGCATGCTCTTGCTCAGTTCTGGATTAGAAATTTTTATGTGAATAATCATACTGGTATCAGGCGATGGTGTGAGGGTGGCCGTGGCAATCAGGCCTGGGATAAGAAAACTTTGGCAAAGTCAAGTACTGTTAATTCAGAAATTAAAACAAATGGAAGAAGTTGTGAAGCACAAAGCAGCCATATTATTAGAACATAAAGACCTCACATCTTTAAAAGATGGATCAAACTTCTCCTAAGTACACTTAAGATCAATAAAATCTCATTCATGTAGCCCAAGAAGGCATCACTTACGAATGTTCCCTGGATTCCCTTATTTTTTCAGTAAGCAGAGCATATATTCTACTAGAAAGATGCTGCAAAGGTAACTTTTCCAACTTTTGCAAGAACGATACAACTCATAGTAAACCAATCCCATTATACAAGAAACACCTCATGACAAACACCCTTTAAAAAGTTATAAAAAAACTTCCAACAATTAAACCTCATTTTCAATCAAGCTAAAATCAAACAATTAGCATAAATCAAAAACCTTTCGCAAGAGAAGAATCCCAATTTGTTGCACATGTTCTGTGGAATACTACCTTATTTCTTTTTTGTAAACTAAGTTGTCCAATTTAAAAGAAAATTCAATTATGCCAGTGTCTAGCTTCACTGCTTTCCCTGCTGTATTCCTCCAGAAAGCAACAGGAAACTTCCTTGAAGAGCTACATGCAAAAATTTCACTTACTGGGAGAATACTAATGTTAAATTGCAGATCACATTCATTTGTTTCTAAAAGCAGTCTTTTTGCACGCATTCTTAGAAATGAAAGATGTCGGAAAGTGGATATAGAGCTCAACAAATATGACAGGAACAGAGGCAGTGACCGATACAACTAGGTATGTTCTAATTAAGTATAAACAGTTCTTTCAATGCATTAACCTGCTTGATTGCCTGTCTTTGAATGTTACAAGGACCCCTGAAGAAACCAAATCTTCACCACCTCTACAGAGTTCAAAACCTAAAAAAATTTAAATAAAATCAATTAAGAAAACGTGCTAATACGCTCTCCAAAGAAAAACAACTTGTCAATAGAATGAAAAAGCAAGTAAAAGGAACTACTAGATGTCAGGACAAATACCAGCAAATGAAATAAAAAGATTTTATTTTGAAAATGCAAGAGATGGTGGTTATCTCATGCTACTGTATCAGAAAGCTGATTAGCTTAGGCAAAAATCAGTAAGTTAGAACATGGACAAATTCAACTCTATAACTATTATCTTCTTCCTCTGTTTAGCACAAAGGGAAAACAGTTCCCATAAACAATGAACTTGCTCAATACCAGAGAAAGGAAGTGATTGTCCAAGTAACTGTGATATGAGAAAGAAACAGTGAAAGCAAATCCATTAGGATATAAATCTATAAAGCTAATTCTATCACAAGAACTTTACAAGTGCCTCCAGTGTTATTAAAACCCCAAAGAAGCCCAAGCAACAAGCTCGCTCTACACAGTCACCTGCTTAATCCCAAAGTCCTTATTTACCTACAAAATCAAATGGAATTTTAAGTGTCTAGAATCCTAATTTGTTTTTTATAGAAACCTTTTCCTCTTCAGACTTAGTCAACCTTACCTCCTCATCAGAATTCACTGTGGCTGCAAGTAACACCACAGATTATACCACTGAATACTCACTGCTGCTCAAACAACATATTACAACTCATAAGATACACTTGCCCGAGCTGATAAGAGCTAACATAAGGCCCATCCGCGTGAAGGAAAACAAAAACGAAACAAAACGCACCACCAACGCAGTGCATCAGCCTTCCACATCTATTTTATAAGATCATCCTAAAACACCATAAATCAATTCACTGCATCTTTCCACACTGATATTCTTTTTTAAAATGTCCACATAGAAGCTATGAGCTTTGCAGTGAGAGATGTGTGACTTGCCCTACAGTCCTCAAAGTTAAAATTTGTTCGCGTGCTTCTGTGAGTACCAACCCCAAAGAAGAAGGACATCTAGGACAAGCATATTTGATATGCAATCTTAGTAAAAGAACCTATACTCAATTACGAATGGTATTTGTGGTATACAGTTTCTCTTATATTTAAAAAAAATACATGGAGGGAGAGAATGAACACTCACCTTTGCCCGCAGGCTGTGGCACTGCAAATCCAGGTAGTAAGAAAGGTACTCCAGTGGTAACACCGGCTGGCTTCAATTCATTAACACCATATGTTGTTAAGGAAGTAATCAAATTAACTAAGTCCTTCAAAGCATCCTTAGATTCAGCCTCTTTTGCCTGTTCTAACCTAAAGAAAACAAATAGCTCACGTTAGCAAAAGTTTATTTCAACTTGAATGACTTTAATCAGAGATCTCTTCCATTTTTCTTTAACTTCAAGCACATGCTTTTAGTGCCCTGTACTGGCAGTACATGTTCTCCATTAACATTTCATACTATTAAGTCAGTCCTTAATAGGACTTAGCACTTATTTCCTGTAGACATTAACTTCATAAATCTTGCTGTTAACCCCAAAATCTGCTAAAAAGAAGCATAGATATTAAAAATTACCATAACATTCCTCTTACAAACATGAAGCTTACAGGAAAATACTTAGTCTGCCATTAAATAAATCTGCACTTAACCTCCTAGACTACATGTGCCACTTTCATAGTTCATATTTTGCGTTAACAAAGTGGTATCTGACTAGAAACATAAAGCCTAGAACAGCACAACAAAATATCTTCTTCAGAAATACAGACCCTCCTCTCTGAATGCAACAGGATAGGAACTGTAACATCTGATCCTCGTCAGCATTCACTGCTAGCAATTCAGTCACAATAGACCCTAAAACAGGCTAGTAAAACAAACTATCCTCCTTTTCCTTGGCAGGCCAACACGTGCTCCACCCCAACCCAGAGAAACCCAGATTTTTCTCTTCCATCCACATCAACTGTTCACACGTCCCTGGGCCAGGGAGGGCAGCAAGCGGCAGCTGGGGCTAGTGACAGGAACATTGCAGGCTGTTCTCCACCAACACATCAGCCTGCACAGCACAGCTGGAAACCAACTGAACAGAACGCCCAATTTTATACAACTGCTTCCGAGCTGGAAATTCCCCCACAGTTAAAACACATCTAATTGCATACTAGTTCTTAGTCTCCACAGATCTCAGGAGATAGCCAGGGACCACAATCTCCTATTTGCTCACGCAATGCAAGATGTGTTTTTCTTCTTTGATCAATGACAATGAGAGCCTTTCGAAGCAACTCATTCTGCATCCTGCACCTTCCCCACAGTGAGACGTATGGTTGAACCTTACAGAAGTACTTGGCTCATCTATTTCTATTCCATGAATCCTCTGTACACCCTGCACTTTCACATCACCGAGCTGAAAACATATGCTCTCTCATTTGTTCCTCACAGGTCTCTGGCAGATTCTTATTAAGTCACCATCTTCACAAGTTATTCCGTATTACCAGCTCCCAAGCCTTTCTTCATTGTGGCTGGACTTCCAGCATCTTGGAAATGTACTGCATACCTGAAGAAGTCTCTGTCATTAGTTCTGAGCCACAACACATCCAGGGAGAACGCAGCACTATTGATGATCACTGAACAATGCCCAGGCTTCTCTGAGATTGCTTTTTTGAAACAAAACTATGGTGAATTTCATTTTCAAATCACAACTTAAAAAACAAGTGTTTTGAACCATCTTCCATCTCCTCTACAATACACAGATTGCTAACAAATACAACACGCATTGCTGTGCCTCGTTCACCTTCTCCCAAGTGTTCTTGTGAGGTTCTTAGCAATGAGCTCTCAAACAAGTGAGGATAAGGCATTTCTGTGCTTTAATCCTGTAATGATGTCAAATGACGAACCGACGTGCTGTGTGATTGTGCTCTCCTTTTTCAGAGACACACACCCCTACGCTTCTCATACCACTGTCAGGGAATCCCCATTCTTTGGCTGAAAGGGTGAGCAAACTCACAAGAAAGTCTGCTTAAAACATGTGATGTACAGAGTATCACTGCTGTGCTTAGTGATTTCATTTTCAATGACAGCATGTTCCCCAAATTCTACCTAACCTCTTGCTGTCAGTTTCTGGAAGACAACCAAGTTTATGATATGTACTGATGTGTTCCAAGTATTATAATTCATACTCAAAATAACCATTTATACTAGAAGAAAAATAACATAGCATGTATTATAGCAATTTTGGCACAGAAGGTAAGTTATGAATCATTTTAACTGTTACTGAGAATTTCACATGCCATGTCTATGTCCGGTAACCGTTAAAAAAAAAAAAAACACAACAGAAACATAACATCTCAAAGAAGATTAAGTTCTAATATTTGGGTACCAAAAGCTAGCAACCTAGCATCCAAAATGAATGGCCAGAAAACCAGTTAGCAATGGGAGCTCATCTCAGTTATGGCTATTACAGCACTGCATCTCATCATCTTTGACCCCAGTACATGATAAGGCGCACACTCATCTTTCATTTCAAAGCTGGTATCTGTGTCTTGCATTTGAAAAACACACATGCATATATCAACAGCAATGCATGCATCTTCAGAACTTCAGAAAAAAATCAGGACATATCTTAGATTTTGCACAAGTAATGCAGCAAACATACTAATTTTCTCACTGTGAAAGAATAAGTGACATGTTCTTCATGAAAAAAATTAAATCATGGGTTGTACTTCAACATTTACTTTTGGCAGGCATCACTATATTCTGTCATGTATTAGCAGGTTAGCAGTCCCTTTCATAAAAAAAATCAAATTAAAAAAATGCATATACACACTGATACCCTAGTAATGTGGGAGTTCTCTCCAGCACTCTGTGATGGACAAAATGGTCTCTTCTGCTTACATACAAAATGGTCTCTTCAACACCAAGTAGCATGGACAAACGACGTTTATGATTTTTCAGTACTTTCAATTTGTTTAAACAAAAAGGAAACAAAACCAAACCCATCAGCTGCAGTCAAACAATACTTTTGTGAATTCTTAAAAAAAATAGTACCAGTTGTTTTAAACACCTGCTTTCCTACAACATACAAAAAGATTTAGTAATAAACCAGTACCAATGAATAAGAAGCTAAACAATGTAGTTTCACAACAGGAGGGAAGCACATCATTTTATGTTTTGGTCCTAATGTCTTCCTTGCATAGCAATCTATAATCATTTATTCAGTCAAATCTATTGACCCATTCTTTAATAGGAACTCTTTTCGGAAAAAGCTCAATCATCTGTCCACATCCCTTCAAGTACTTTTGCATACCTGAGGAGGAGATCACAGAGGAAGTTGTATCCTTGCCATATCCTAAAATCATCCAATAGCGTTTGCGACACATCACTGGAATCTTTGAGAAAACAGGAAAGCCCAGCAAACATCTCAACTATTTCAAGGGGAGAAAGGTCGTCAGACTGCTGCATATTCTGAACACACGTGGACAAACATTCTTTTTCTGAAAAGAAATGTGATTGAGGAATTTAGGATTTTACTGACATTAAATGATTCTTTTTCTCCATTAGATAATCTTTACCTCTGGAAAGAAGGAGACTGACAAGACAATTATTTTTTTTTTAATCTGTAAGGTTAAATCAGGAAAATCAGCAGAATAAAAAGACAAATATGAACTGCTAGAGTAACTCTAAAGCATCCTATTCCATACTGAAAAACAAAGTTATAGAAAGCACTGAATTATACTATGGTACTGGTGTTAGGTAAAACTCGACACAGAAGACTTGACATGATGATTTCCTATTGCTGCTCTTGTTAGCGATTCCTTGGCTGGCATACTTGCTTGCTGAGGAAAAGGAGGCAGCTTGTCTCATTCTGCATCTCTCCCACGGTCCACTGCTACATTCCAAAAAGCCTTCCCAAATCTAAACTCAGATTTCAGGATACAACCCTGTTTCAAAGACACTCCCTTAAATGACCTCTTATAGATTTCCAACATTTGCCAGAGAAGTGCAAGTATCTCCAGTTAGGTCAATTACAAAAGGTCCCAGAAGTTCAGGTCAAAACATGAGATAATGAAAGGATGTTCCTTTGAATGGGATAAAAAGCCTTAATTTTTTTCTTGAGTACGAAACAAACCTCCCTGCACATTACCATCTCTTAAGTCAGGTTCATTTTTATCAAGAAGTGAGGGGTCATGCTGAGTGGTTTTTAAGATTTTCACTTATTTAAATTATAAAGAATTTAGAGTATCTTTTGATATGCCACCCCATGTCTTTGTGGACCAAAGCAATAGGAAGCGACAATGGTAGCAGCTGCCATACATCAAATGACAGAGTCAGGACTGGGTTATTTTATTTGTTGCACTTTATAACCTTCTCAAATATATATATGTACACCTTCATTATAAAGTCATCAGAAGGCTGGTACAGACATATGTAAAATAACCATCACCCTTAAAATCCAATTTGAAAGTATTTAACTGATGCCTATTTTGTGCTTCTAAGAGATGCTGTACATTCACTTCTTTCTTACTGGAATTAGAAAGATGCTGCTAGGGCAAGAAAATCCACAGACTAAAATTTTCTGCCAAGTATGTGGAGGCAGGGTGCCATATTTCATAAAATGACAAAAAAAAGTTTTGCGGAACTTTGTAAAAACTTGCTTTCCAGGGTGTGGGGAAATAGTGGTTTGGTTCCTTTTTTTTTTTTCTGTCACCAATAATGCTGTACCCCTAAAATTTGTAATACGGCTGTTAGCTCATTTAAATAATCATTCCATTTTAAAAAGGACTTTATGCATTTAGATGGTGCTACAATCTGAAAGCCCTAAATACATCAGAAATATATTATACCAAATTTCACACGTCAAATTCTAAATGCCTAAACACACACACAGCTTTAAATAGCTGCAACACCAGTATTTTCAATAACATATTTCTTCACAAAGCTCTTTCCATGGATACTATCCTCGCTGACAACAGTTGTAATCTTGCTTTGTTTTCACAAATCCTTTAACCACTAACCCGCATGGCAGTAGCCCTACCTATGCAAATGATGAACATATCCTTGTAAAGATATATCTTAAGTAAAGCATTCCTTAAGTTATCTTCCAAAACCTCTCACCACCTTCAGTTTCCATGCCCCAAACAGGATACTATTTGTCTCAACAGTGAACCCAAATGAGTCTGGCTGCTTCAGTCCGTTGGTAGCTGCCGCACTGGTGGCACCAGTACTTAGAGACAGCCTCTCCTGGGCAAAGGACTGGGGCACGGCCGATCCAAGGCAGAAGGCTATAGGGACAACAGCCTTGGGTTGGGAACCTTGCAGGGAAGCTGGGCTGGATCATGGGGCAGGGCACAGGCAGGCTGCTCCAATACTCCATCAGTAAGCACGTGGGGGTTCATGCTCGGGTGCTGCTGTGCCCACACACCAAGCTCCCTTGAGTATTTCCTACTACCTGCATTACCCAGGTTTTGCTCTTGTTGAATATGTTGACTGTGTATCGATCTGACCTGGTCTCTTCCTGGAGAAGCAAATGTCTGCGAGAAAGAACATTATCTCTGCAGTCTTCCAGATTAGCTCTCCCTGGTTAGCATAACACACCAGTATTTACTACAGGGCTATTGCAGAAGCCTACTATGTGGGCTTCTGGATAGCTCAAAACGCACCAGAACAACACATGGAGCTGGTTCCTCTTCCCGTGGCTTCCTCATATGTCCCAACACTTGAATTGCCAGCCAGAGCATTACCTAAACGAGCAGCCGTACACGAGGCACTGCTAGCTTACCTTGCCACTGCAAGGGACTGCTGCTGCTATTTCAAACAAGACAGGAAGAAACATCTTCCCCTTAAGGATTTACTGCTAGCAGCAAAAATGACAGACCTATCCATCTGCCCAATGACTGCTTTTCAATATAAGTATTTACTGAAGATGCCCAAACAATAGCAAGAATTAGAGAGAAAGCACATCCTTTTTGTCGTTGTAAGCTCTACAGCAAAACATTATGGGAAGCACTGTTGTTCAGTGTCAAATTGACATGTGGATGAAGCAGACTCAACTGCAAACACAAGTGCTCTGAAATCTTACATGCATGTAAACACTTACATAGCCAAAGAGCCTGTAAGTTTTCCTTGATCTGTTACTTTCATGCCTATTTCATAACTACAAGAATAATCAAAGAAAAAATAATAAATAATACTGGATAAAGAAACGTACCATGAATGTATTTCACTACATTGACACTAAGGCCATGACGCGATATGGTCATCAGTACTTCCCCTGCACTCTTCCTCCAAGGCAGATTATAGGGAGGGCACCATGAAGTTATTGCACTGAATAAAAGCTGCAGATCATCCTTTTGAGCCAGTTCTTCTGCGGGGGACACATAACTGCACAGTTTTACTAAGATCTGAAACAGAAAGTCATTAAACATCCAATATTAATATCCTGCTATTGGTATTGGTGTTTCTGACTAGACTTAGCAAAACCCAAAACTTCCTTCCATTTGGCATGGACGTTAAGATCAGCAATGTATATCCCTCTGTATATTGTTTCTCAACTTTAAATTGCATACAAACTTACTCAACACATGGCTATTTCAGGTCTTGATTCAGTTAAAAATGACTAGAAAAGCATTAGCAGAAGAGTTCAAATAAATCTCTCACGCTGACACGGCATGCTTGTTTGGGTACCAGGATATTCCTTTCTTCCAGAACCTTATTTTTCACTGATTCAGAGGTTTAAATCCTGCAGCAGGGCAATGGCTATGAGAAGAAAACTGTTATACTCCTTCCTCTTGCAGGTAAGCTAATCGATGAGTTATTGGCAGATAAACAGCCATACCTTCTTGGCCAAATAAAAACAGCCAAAAAAGCATAGCAGGAAATGCTACAGCAATGCTATAGCACTACCTGAATGTCTGTCACCTGAATTTGAACTGCCAAGTTACCTTAATCAGGAAAAAATGCAGTTACGCAGCCAAAGCTGCTACACTGTGCTCCCTTCTGTATGTGTTCTGAAGACACTTGATGTCATAGAATCATTAAGGTTGGAAGAGACCTTAAATATCACCTGGCCCAACCAGCACAAAAGTCCATTTTCTATCTCCTGCGGGAAGCTGAGGCTCCCTCCCAGAAAGCCGTAAGAATATTTCGTAAAGTTGCCTACATCTAGAGGACATTTAGAAGTTAAATCAAAGTAAAAGCAGAGCCTGGGAGCTATGTGAAACCTCACCTGCTCCAGCTAACTCATTTGAGAGCACCTCCTGATGGCCCTCAATGAGGGACAAAAAAGAGCAGAGAAACAGCATATTGTGGGGAACTGTAACTGGTAACTTTCATCAGATGTCTGCTACACAGACACTTCCAGTTTGCACCTGGAAACTGGCAGCATGACTGTCGACCCCTTTCTAAAAGTAACTCTTGGCTCCTTCTAACAGTTTAGTCACAAGAACATATGGAAATTCCTTCACAAGAACTCCACTGGAAGCTTCAGAAAGCAGGAGTCCTTGGTCTCCCTGGCGAATTGAAGGGAAAACATCTGGAAAAAAGTCTGAGGGATAACTCTAAGAGGAAATGCAAGCTAAGATGGTTCATTCCCATATTTAAATTACTCATTTCAAAATGTATGGTATATTCCATAATTAAAAGAAAATAATTACACATTACAATAACTCACAGATTATTAACGGTACTAATCATTTTTACTATGTCTATTTCTATCAATAATGGCCAAAGATACCAAACACTAACATCAGTTAGATTAAAGCAGAGTAATAGCCAATGTGTTGCTCATTTTAAGCAGCTGCACGGAAGAGTTCTATTTATTTTTGTGGAGGAGATTCTTGCTGAGGACAAAAAAAATCACAGGAGAAATGGGAATTCAACTTCAACTGTGCTTGTAAGAAAATCCATCTTACTCTAAGATAGCAGTTTGCGAAGAATCAAGGAAGAGCGATTTCTGGAGATTCCTCAACTTGAAGCACCTCCACTCTTTTTGCAAGTTCTATGTCCTATTTTACCTTGCTTACCTGTACAAAGACTTTCTGTAGTAGTGCTCGGCGCTCTGCAAGAGGTAGCTCATTCTGTGCTCCTCCAACTACCTCAGGCACATGTGGAAGGTCAAAAAAAAGATATAGACATTTAACGAGTGTGGAAGGCACAGACATTGTAGTCATGCAGTCCACAGTTTTCTGGGGAGAAAGAAAATAACACAGCAAAAAACACAGTTCAGCATATTACTATACTTAAAAAGTCACACTCCTGTAATCAAGTTGACTCAAATGCTGGCATTTTCTTTTAATATCTTTCCAAGCTGTCCACATGGCAATACAGATTCACCATCTATTTCTGAACGCCTACCTAAATAGTGATCTTAAAATAGCATCATCATTTATTTACATGACAATAGCATCTAGCAGCCACAGTTAGGAGCAGTCACTGCACATGACAAAAACAAAAACTGATCGTCCTTGTCAATAGAAACTTACAAGTTAATTACAAAACCTTCAGCGAAGCCCTCATTAACCATCTATTCTTTGCAACAGTAGAAATGGGAGTGGGAGGACAGTCAGTCAATTCATGCACTCGCATAGCAAGAAGGTACAAGTAGGCATAAGGAGCATAGCAAAAGAAAATATGAAAGCATCAGTGGGAAGAAAAGACAAATTGGAGTGGAGGCTGGTGACATACTAAATGCATATAAGATGACGTGCTGAATTATAATGGCAGATCAGAGCAGAAAGAATAAACCACACAGCTGTCCAGTACATCGCCACAGATCGGCTCTCCGATGCAGGCAGGGGGGAACCAAAAACAGAAGCAGTAAATGTTCATAATATCACCCACTTGTCACTGCCATTGTCTTCGTTTTCCAGCAATGCCTCCTACATAAATGGGGAGCCCAAGTATTGAAACTGAGTGATTTAGGAGCTGCATGTGACACATACCTCAGAGGCTAAGCAGCAGCATGCACCAGAAGCCTTTGGGGAACAGTAACAATTGCTTGTGTAATTCAAAAGAACATTCTAAATTCATGTTCCAAAAGAATGATTTTTAGGCAACTGAAACCACAAGGAGCTAAAGCAGAAGTTCTGTGGCAGTGTAACAGAACAGGGCCTTAGCACAGAAAGCAGAAGGTAGTTAGAACATATTTTAGTGTGTTCTCAGAGTTCATGACTGTGGTTCTTCCATCTTCAACCCCAAAACTTTTTTTAAGCCATGATGTTTAAGACTAACCTGTCCTGATGAAGCTAATAAATTAATTGTGGTGAGCAGCATCCAACCTCTACTGGCTTCTTCACTTTGATTGACCTCCAGAAACTGGACAATGGCACGACTTGCAGCCTCTGTAGTGGGCAAAAAGAAATAGAAATTCAATTTTAACGTCTGCAGTATGCAAAACATCTTGTCAACAGTCCATATACTAAACAAGAAATCAGCTCTGCAGCACTGCTTGGAGAAGGGAAAAATAAATAAATAAAAAATAAAAGGACTGGGTTCAGGCCTATAGTCTCCTGACACACATTTCATTCTTCCACACGCACTTGGCTTTGACAGTTACAAGGCTGCAAAAAGTACATTTTTTGGTATCATCTTGTAAACCACTAGACAGGTTGTGCAACAGCATGCAGCAACTTTTCTTTAAGTGTTTTGGCTTTACCAACACAATGTACTCTATTCCAAGTGTCTTAAGTCAGCACCACTTCGGGGGTTTGGTGAGAAAATATTATATTCAATTTCTGGAAAAAAACTGCACTGAAACAACAGTATGGAGGATAATAGGAAAGGACTGAAGGGAAGATGTAGAATAACAGAAGGAATAAAAACAGGAACAAAAACGAAAAATAAGACTAAGACCAACAATTACCACATCCCCATCTTACTTTTTTTTTTTTTTTTAATAAGATGAAAATGCTAAAAACTTATGGCTGATTCTTATGTCGATGGGACCACTTTCAGAATCAGCAACCTTTCCATATCAATGAAAGCCAAAAATAAGTATTCCGCCTATTAAATAAATTATCAACACCAATAAAAATGTACAAACTACAAACACGAATAAAAATGAAGAAAAAATGAAATCCTAACACACTGCTGTCTAAATACACGTTAAGGTATCTGTAATGCCCGCCATAAGGACTGCCCATAATGCTTAAAGAAAATTTAAAATCATTTTTCATTAATAACTCCACATCAATCATCTTCAATGCTTTCTGTGTCAATCACAACAGAAAAAGAAGGTACATAATATTGCTTAAAAGAGTGATGACAATGGAATTACAAAAGAAGAAATAAATCTGCAATTGAAGAACCACCCATTTTTCATCTTGTTTTGTCTGCTTCGTCTGCCGTAGATTTCCCAGAATAGACCTGTGCATGAGTTTCTCCTAATGTAAATACATTTTGTATGGCAAAATACTTATCAAACTTTGAACATGGACTACACTTCAGAGATCATTTTCTGAAGAATCACATTTGCAAGCTTATGAACTAGCTGGTCCTAAAAGGCTTCTACAATTGTTGTTACACAAAAGAGGCTAATACCTTTCAGGACCAAAGCCATCAGCCACTACATTCATCAGTGAATTGATGGAATGATAACCAATGTGTGAAGAAACACTTCTATTAACAGAAGCACTTGTATCAATCACCAGGACCCAACACGGGAAAGACAAGGACAAGCAGGAGCTTGCTCAGCAGAGGGCCACCAAGACACGAAAACTGGAGCACAGGCCCTGTGAGGAGAGGCTGAGAAACTGGGGCTAGTTCAGCAGGAAAAGGGACAGCCCCAGCATCACCCAACAGGGAAGCTATGGAAAACCTGCAACTAGGCCCTTCACAGCAGGAGACACGTGGCTTCAGCCAAAATGGGAGAGGCTCAGGCTGCCCTACGGAGCCTCTTCCCTGCTGCATACAGCCTGGCACTGGGACAGGGCCCTGCAAGGCTGTGCTGTCTCTACCCTTGGAGGTTTTCAAGGCCTGACCGGATGGAGGCCTGCACAGCCCAACCCCTTCTAACAGCTGGCCTGGCTGCGAGCAGCAGGGGGCGAGAGACCCCTGAGGTTCCTTCCAACCCTTAGTCCTCTGTGATTTCCTCTTTTACAGCAGAAAGTCTAACTGATGTCTCATTCGGAAGGATTTAACATCAACTGTACTGGCATCGGTTTCATTTCCTTTTGGTGCAAATAACATGTATTTTTCCCTAAACTCTTGAAAAAAAAAAAACACTTCTATAATCATGTTCCTAGAAGGATACACAGTGAAAGAGTGATTGAAGGCAAAAATGAACACTTGTTTCATGTTTGTAATGGCTATTTTCCAAGTTTGTTTTGCAGCCTTACTGGCTTACTTTTTTTTTTTTTTGTACAAACCACTGGGTTTTTTAAGTCTGGTATAAAGTAAGAGGAGGCACCTAGTAAATCCTCTGCATGGGACTGACCAAAATAAAACCAGCCTAGACTTGCTCCATCTTGTTATTTCAGCCTTCAGAACTGTATCGCAGAAATGCAGACGCACTAGCTGCCCAACGTGCCAACCTGCAGTACTGCCTGGAGAAGCGGTTTGTTTTCTAAAACAGTCAGTCCACAAAATTGGCTGGATAGTTGGGTACAAACAGACAAACTTAGAAAGCGCACTGGAGGTGCCACAGCTATATTTCCCACATCTAAGGTTTACCGAAGATGCCAGAATTAATGACAAAAGCCACTTTCCAAAATTCTCAGGGTCAACTGTGCCCAAAGCACATGCTGCTTCTGCAATGGCAGTGCCTCACCAGATCTGACCAGGAACCATGTGAGACCCATTCCTTTTCTACCTGTTCTCTTTTGACCTGAATACAGATAGAGCTAGGCCACCAGTCTCTGCTTAGAGACTGATATAACACAAACAGGGTACAAACAGCCTCCTTAGGGCATGGTTTTCACAAACCACCATGGCTTGTGGGCTCTTTTGGTATCTTTTAAAGCGAGACTGAGAGGTTAAGTGCATGCTTCTGAAAGTGTTGTCATGCTGCTGGCATCCTCAGTGGCATAGCAGTCAAACACTATAAATAGGTGCTTCAAAACTGTCGGTCTTAATTAAGCACTACCTAAAACACAGACGGCATTTTGAGTGCAGGAAGGAATTCTCTTGTCATCTGCTCTGAGCAAATTTGATAGCACTACCATTCATTTTTGTTGTAAGCACTAGCCTTATTTAATTTTTTGGAATTTTTCCTTGTTTTCAAGTGCTCAAGAAATCCTTTCGATATAACATCCTCTGTGACTGGCCCAGATGTCCTTAGTCCTTCACCTTCTGCAGAAGCAACGATGAAATCCAGCATCTGGATGAGATAACTATTAAAAACAGCAAAGGAGCAAAGAGACAAAGAACTATAAGGTAATATCTGTATACATCTGTCTTAACAAGTCTGCAAGCGTGCACATGTAACATGGCTAGTGCAGTACTAAGATTTTTCAACGCTGACTCTGTAAATAAGGAAGAGAGGCTTTGTACAACACAACAGCAGAAGAAACTTCATACAGAAGAGGTAGCAGAGATGCTTTGTGTCCTGGACTTCAGAAAAACAGCAAACGGAAAGCTACAGGATATAACAGATATATTCAGATCATTAGCATAAAGCAGCACTGCATTACAGGCAACGTTACTGCCTATAAAAATAGCAGTAAGGACTAATTCAGCATTTAGTTAGATATTCTACTACAGTAGACAGAATCGTGTCATTGTACTTCTATGCAGCCTATTGTTACCTTAAGTAGGATATTATGGGCAAAAGCCCAGGTAAGACTGCTGGGAAAGACATCCGTGTATATACCAAAAAACATGTGTGCGTGTGGGCAGGGGACATTTTGTGGACCCCTTCTCTACACAAGCCTCCAAGAAGTCTCAGCTACCATGCATGGAGAACATCTGGAAACACAGACAGATACCTGGAGATAGAGGAAATTAATAGTTTCAATTGCCATGCTAGTAAAAGAAATACCTACCAAAACCAAACTGGAAAGATGCCTTTGTTCGATCAGGAGCAGTGCTGTCATCACAAACAGCAGATACGAAGGGACTGATGCCTTTGCCATGTTACAGAACAGGAGGACTGCTGAGCAAAAGATAAACAACTCAACTGTGCCAGTATTTAGTCTCACTAAACCAGCTGATAAAAGAACAAGCTTTCTAGGATGTCTTGGAAAGGCACTGTATGGCACTACATTTGCCTCACATAAGATCTGATAAATAGCATCTAAGATTAATTCCAGGTTAATAGAAAGTAACAAGATTCAGCAGCCATTGGTCAAGAATCACTCCTCAACGCTAACTGATCAGACTCTGCTTCCCCTTTGGAGCCACTTCACTAAATTCAAAATAGAATAGCTGTGTGAAGATAAGTCTCCTACAGGGCAAGGGAAAAGAAATTACAGCGAAGAAAATATACGTGGCCACAACAGGCTAGATCACTTCTAACCTCCTCTCCTCTCTATACACAATTACCTAACATATCACAAAGTCAGAAAGCAGCCCCCAGCTCCACTGTTCTTCAGTGATAAACATCCCCAACTCTTCAAAGAGGCAGACACTACAAATAATGCTATCAGGAAAATTTCAGACTCCCATGTAGGAGGAGCATGAAAGGCCACTTGTACAAGATGAGCTTTCTTAAACTACCGTGTTTATCTTCTACCAAATGCAAGATGCACTCGAACGACACAACACACAAAGAAATAAATCTTCTAACATTTGCCAAATTAAAATAAATGTGAAAATAGCTCTGCTAATAGGGATAGAGGTTAACTGCAATAAAAATACAAAATAAAAGCATAGTTTATAAATTAATGGAATTTAAAAATGAAAAATAAAGGCAGACATCGCCAGAGGCTGAATATAAACCACTGACGTGTTTTTCTGCAATGGTTAAATGTTATGATGATGAATGTTATCAGATTGGACTCCCAATGTGTTTTTTTTTTTTAACTGAGATAATGGTAGACTTTAAGCACATTTGTTAGAGAAATGGCTAAAGAGGTTAAAATATTTTTCACTGGCTAAGCAGTATAATTAAAATAGAGGGGGGAAAAAGAATAACAATCACACAGTATAAATAATACATGAAAAAGTTACTTCTGAAGGGAAGGAGGATTATTTGAACAGTCTAGAGGCATGGTGAAATAAGCAAATTTAGCATGACATAGTAAATATTATGACAGATTCACATAGAGCGTTCCAAATATGGAATGAAACTTTGACTAATACGAAGAAAGTAAGACAAAACAAAATTGAATTTAAAAGCTGCCTAAACCAGTGTTGTACACAGAGCAGTATGCATACTGAATCATTAAAAAAACCAAAAACTTTTGAAATTGTCCTTAACAGAGGGTTGAAGTGTTCCAGCCCTACGATGAACCCTTTTCTTTTCTCATTCTTCTATTTTACACCCTTCTGCACACGTTTCACAGGTTTTCCCCACAACCACTTACATTCTGACAGGGGAAGCACTTCTCAGACTCCAGGATTTCTCTTCAGTCCAGGAATCATCCTGTGACAACCAAACGTTTATATTCCCTGGACACATTAAATAACAGGAGTTCTCAGTATGTATTTTGGTATATTTCAGATGCAGACAATATAGGACTGACTCAGAAACCAGTTTTAGGAAACATGCAGCAACCATTCCAAGGTATCAAATCCCGTGTCTGCACACCTTCCTGTGCTGAAACATGAGCAGCTGTTATGAGTCGAAGAGTATGGTGCACTCTTATACTCGCCCCGTTTCCTGCTGTGTGTCTGAGCATCCACAACTGATGGCAGTCAGGAACATTGCACCATGTTTCCCAGATTCACGATTTGAGCTGGGGATTACAGCTCTATGCCATGATAAACATGTCAGTATCTAGAATCTCTCGGGTAGCAGGTTCAGGCACCCACTGAGACGAGAACCCGAGAAGTGCCCGGCCACTCAGCCCATGCCGCAGGGAGCAGCTCTGCCCAGCCCACGCACAGCCACCTCCACGCAGGGGATGGAGGGGACCCAGCACCAACCCCGCTGTACACCTCCAGCTCGCACCAAGTCCTGACATCTCTAACAGAGAGATGGCCCCAGCCGATTTGCGCTGCCATGTGCTCATTTTTGCCCTGGTCATAAACTACGATGGGCCAAATACACTAGAGCATGCAGCTGAAATATATGCAATACACAAGTTCTGTACTTATTTTAACTTGCAGCAAGGGCGAAGAGGAACCACTTCCATCCAAGGTATGTGTTTTGTAAAATGTAAAAAGAAAAATAAAGTGTTGCTTCCTTGCCAGCATCAGTAGTCGAAGTAGCCATTAGCAGACACATTTATTCTACCAAGATTGCAACAGTCTCTGCACCTTGTTTAAGCAGTCTGTCTTTTTCAGCTGAGAGCCAGATGTACTCGATCCCAAAACTACGGCTTATTGCAGAAGAGACTAAGTTAGAAACAGATGAGTTTGACTATCCATTCTAGCACAGCACCATCATGATCTTTTGATTAATTCAAACATGAAATAGCATGTAGTTGTTGAAAATCTGGCAGTTAAAACCCTCAACAAAACAGAGACAACTATCTCAATTGTAATCTCACCATTTTACAAAACAGGCCCGGTATGACAAGGCAAAGGAAACCATTCATGTATCCTCACAGGGACACTACTCAAGTCACCTGCAAGCCATCACTGTTGTACAGCAAACACCTCGATGTGGAAGATAATCTATCAATTTTAATTTCTTCATTTTTCTTACTGCAAGGTTACATTTGCACTAGAGAAACAGTACAGTTGAAACTGTAGTTGAACATTACAATGGCAATATTAAGAGACTCTTTAAGATAGGGTGATGGCACAGTTTCTACTGGATCATCTAATGCTGTTCTAAGAAAACCACTACAGTTTGTCAGGAACAACTAAGACGTGTCCACGATGGCAGGCATTCACATAGCTGCTAGCATAAATATTAAAAGGCCCGATAAAAAAAATTGTGCTGTGCTCCATTATCAAGCAGTCAGAAAAAAAACAGGTAACATATAATATCACATTCCCCTCTGTAAAGTGCTGCCAATGGCATTTACCTCTTCAGAGATAAAAAGCAAACTGGTTTAAATTTCTTGTCTTTTGTTAACTAAAAGGGAAGGTCGCTTTTAATAATGATTGTAGGGAAATCTTGTCTCTCAAAAACAGGTTTGGTAATTTCATTTACTTAAACAGGGCACTTGACACCATCAGGAATTTGCACTTGGCTACCAACAGAGACATTTCCTGCATAGAGCTGCTAGTGAATTTTTTCACTTATGAAAACTTTCTAGGAGATGTAATTACCTACCCTAGCTATTGAGATACCTATTGAGAATGCCCTTTTCCTACCAAACAAAATGATAGTGTAAGCACAATTATTTCATCTCTAACATAAAAAGTACTCTAAACCCCCTAGGTTTTCTGCTTTTGAATACTGTAGGGAACATTTGTCTAGCTCTGGACAGTTTATCACAGAAGTGCACCAACAATGAATGTTAACAGCCTGTTAACTCGATGTTTACAGAGAGCAAAATGCAACTCCCTGGTCTGGCTAAGAATCACAACACAACCTCAGTACATGGAGCAACACTAAAGCTAAAATAGTTTTATTGATTGAAGTAATAGCAATCCTGACAACCTCAGAAAAATTACTGCTTTCCTTCTAATAAAGCCATTGGTACTCATTGTATAAAATCTTATAGAAGTATCAAACTATCTTTTTAAGTCACTGTGGTTAAGTTTCCTTGTGGGGGAAGTAAAATAACAAAAATAAAAAAAAGGAAAAAATCCCCAAACTCAACAACAAGAAAATTTACCTCGAACATCTGAGACTGCAAGGATTAAAATTGGGCTGCCTTGGAGAAACTAGGTAGAGATATGATTTAAGTACTAACTATCCCAAAATGGCCATTCTTAGCAGAATGCAACTGGCAGGCACAACAGATGTTCCCCAGGAAAAACAAGTTCAAACCAACACCACCATTTTGCCTGCTGGACATTCATTTCCCCTAAATACCCCAAGACTGTGTGCTCTTGTTCCCCCATAAAGCACAGGTTTCGTCTACTTTAATCTATTAGCCATCTGGAATGTTTCCCTGTTAGTCTCTCCACTTAAAATGGAAAAAAAAATAAAACAATTTGTGACTCTTGACTTCAAGCATAATAGTTAGCACAACCTTTTCTAGCTCACTATTTCCTTATCTAAATCCACACTGAGAAGCCAGTAGAGAATTTAAAATCATCTAGCAGGCAAAAACTTTATACTGCTCCAAAGACCTCTCCTCTTTCCACGTAATAATGCTCAAAAAAGAGAGACAAAGAGGAAAGCCTACAGCAACATGCCTCCTCACCTCATTGCCCTCTGTCACACAGCTCCCAGCAAGTGGTCAGGGTTCAACACAGAACCAAATCTACCCCTGCCATTTAATAAACGGGTGAAAGAGGGGCTTAGAAACATTTTCCTAGCACTGGGGGTGCTGGTGCTCATGTGTGGCTCACTGTACTTCCACATTTTCTTATTCTCTTCTAGGCCTACAGCTTATGTTAAGGTTCCAAAACTGCACATTTAAATATCTGAGGGATGAAACAGCACCAGGAGGCACCTCATGCAAGCTACAGCAGCTGTCCACATGCTCTTCTGTTTCCTACTAGTACGGGATTCAAGTTTGCTCACTCCTCTCGGTCTTTGGCGTGTTGTCCTATTGTGGAACTTAACATTCCAAACTCCGGGCAGGAAAACTCTAGCTGCCTACTTCTCTCTCTCAGACCAAAGCAAAAGAACGCATGGTCAATGTGAAGAGCTCAATTTGAGTGTATGCACAGTTTTTGTGGATAGCAGCACATCATATTCTGACCAATGTGCAATTCACAATGGACATTACACAAACCTCAAACTTGTGCCCCATGCAATACCTGTGGATTTATTTGATGCTCTCCGTCGAATCTCAGTCACCATCAGTCGTGACACTTGAGTAGTAAACTGCAGGAGATCAGAAAATTTTTCTGTCATTGTACTTGGAGGAGCATTTCCAAACACCTAAAACAAGAGGAAAACAGATCAATTAAAAAAAATTGTCCCAATTAAGTGGTTCACTATAAGCTACCACCAGCACCTCGTTCCCCTGCAGACAAGCAGTATCACTACTGAGATCACATTTTTGTTTTCCTGCTGCATTATTCATCCATGTACCGTTTCCCACAGTGCACGTTGTAAAAATATATTTATAATGGAAATTATGTCAACTTACAGGGATGAAAGATCTGATGAGTAAAGGAGGAAAAGAGAGCTGTGAATTTTCTTGCATGACAAAAAACCCCAAGAGTTGAAAAGACTGAGATTGCATGTAATCGACTAAGGACTAGATTGCACAGTAAATGCTCCCACATGACTTTTGTTTTTTAAAAGCAAATGTTTTACTATTTGCTGGACCAAAACATCCTATGGGGTGAACTGCAAGTACAGAGCATGAAACATTCCAAAAGGAACTAGGCAGCAGAACTTCTCTGTTAAGTTTTCCTTGATAAATGGACTATACCAGGAAGCCTCACAGGTCAGAGCCTTCACATGACCCTATTCTCCTTTCTTGAGATTCTCCTTTAACATAACAGCAGAAGTTAACCTTTTTTTTTTGATTGTCACTCCATTCTACCAACTTACTCTTCATCATTAAGTATTGATTTGATGACTAAATCATTTACTGAATCACATTTAACAGAGAGAAATTAGTTACCTCTATGGTATTGCGCTAAGTTATAGAATGTGATGTGATCTTGAAAAGAATTGGATAGTTGTCGAGGTAATTCACTTCTCATGCAAGACAGCACGCAAAAAGGAGTCTCTGCTCACCTGAGGTAGTCCTCTCACTAAAATGGTCTCGGTAAATGATGTTAGACATTATCATGATGTTAGATATTAATTATTGAAAGAAACATGCAATCCAAATTCAGTTATTAACACTTGTATCATTGCTGAAAAAGAATAGCCTCCTGAGCACCTGAATAACCTCAACACTTCTGTCTGCTAACTTTTTTTCCCCTTTGTGGCTAATTGCATATCCTGCAGGAGCATCACTGATAAGCCAGGATGTGTACTGGATAACAATTTTTTTAAAATAAACTTTTTTTATTAATACGTTATTCATACCTCTCAGAAAAGGAATGCAATCTACAACAGTAGATTAGGACTCATAAACTGCTTCACCCTGTCCTCCTCTTTCTCTGCACCATCCAGTGCTACTGTTGCAGCTGTGCTGCTGACACACTTGATAGAGGTCACTTAGTCTAAAGACCTCCAGGAACATACACAACATTAGAGCCAACAGGGAAGCAAGGTAACTGCATCACTGAATTACTTTGGAACCACCAAATTACTGAAACAAAATTGTAAGAAGCTAGAAGATAGAATGACCTTTGTCTAAATTTTACTTCTTACTCTCTTCTTTAGTGTTAGTTGCTCTGGCACATTATTGAGCAGACAAAAATATTTTTCCTGCCTACTTGCATTTCAAAGCCATGTTGAAACAGAGCCAGAAACATAAAAATAAACAGTCGCTTTCCTCACTGTAAAAATAGTTTTCACCAGAAACCAAAGTGTTTCTCACTCAGGAAAATTCAATTGGCATTATCAATGAAAAAGGCCAATGGGAGCCCAGAGGCTAGAGGTAGATGGCTGTTTCAGGCCAAGAAACCTACTGCTCACTGCAATTACAGAGGAAGCAACATTCCCCATGGAGGCAATCCACAGAGTTCCTGTACCTTTCACAAGACTTGCTTGTATAGGCTATGAGAAGTGCAGAGACCCCAAGGCATGCATGTTCACTGCTATAACCTAGCCAAGACTAGCCAGACTGGAGCATGCGTCGGCTGCTATCAGTTTCTCTTCCAAGCTCTCATACTCAGACCACAGAAACAGGCGCTTATAGGCCCATGACCTACCCTAAGCTTCACTAGGTAGTCAGCAGATCACAGGAAAAGCACAGAGCTCACAGTTGCACTGAAGCATCTGCACTGTATATTGGTATAGTCTTTGATTAAAGGCAGTAAAAACACAGAATAGGATATGAAGCATTTTACCAGTGAGTCATCTTTTTAACCACCAAAAGCATGGTTCTTCGAAGAAAAACTAAACTGTTTACCTTATTCAGAGGCCACTTATTCTACATTAGAATACATAGCCTCTCCATTCTTCTGTCCATTTTTTTCATGTACTGCAAAAGCTTTAGTACAACACTGGTACCGCAATGTATGACACTGCCAAGCTGCTTCCGAGAACATTGTTCACATGCATGCAGAACTCCAAAAGGAGTCTTCTGAATACTCAAATAGAGAACAACAGAAGACAAGTATTTTCTGAATTATGTACTCATTTAGTTTTTCATTGTTTGGTGATTTGACATCTCACAAGCCTTCCTGAAGAATGAGAAATCGAACTATGTACCCATTCATAAACAGAACTAGCAAGCATGTTTGAGACATACTGTATCTATAAACAGAAGAGTGATCTAGCTCCTCTGGATTTACTGATTAATAATCCTCAAAATAATCAGATAGAACTGTATTCCACACAAACCTTCAACCTTCTCTGCCAAATAAATAAGTAGATAGACACACAGACAGATAAAGCAAGCTTAGATGGCAAGGAAAAAAAAGCATCGAAAACTCCAGGACAATATGGATATTTAATTAGCTGCCTGCTGCTGGCCATTTGGATGCCTATAGGAAGCACATGAACTTTGGTCACCCTAACACTCTACTACATTCAGTAAAAATCAGCATCATAGACTCAGCTTAAGGTAATAACACAAGAAGTACTCCATCTCACTTAAACCTATTAGAAGAAAATGGATCACTACTAAGCAAAGTAACTGAGGGATTCAGGCGCTGAATTCAAATCAACTTATTAACTGTTAACTTTAAATGTTTGCAGCTAAGGAATATCTTTGAGAAACAAGAATGTTTTAAGAAAGCAATGTCTGGCAACGTTTTACTGTTTCCTTTCAACACAAGTGGGTCTCACAGGAAAGCCATCTCAGAATTTAGTGTGAATCAATGCTTACCAGCTCTTCCACTAAACATGTTATTATCTAAGACTTGTGAGAGAAAGAAATATTTCTCCCCTTCTGCTGCTTTTTCCCGATCAACTTCAGAGCTTGCCTTAACGTGTCTTGTGAGTAGCTAGGCTAGCAGGATCATTCCAACACAATTCATACCACAGACAGCTGACACTCCACAAAACACGAGGCTATATAAGCCAAGAAAGCCACCACAGATCTGATGTGTAAGTCTCAAAAGAAGAAGGTAGCATTAACTAGGAACCTAAAACAGGAAACCTGGAAACTGGAAGTCAAAATACACAATGACATTGCAATTCCTCAACCTCTTGAACACAAGAAGACAACTAAGCATTTGTACGAAAGGCAAGGAAAAAACACCCAAGTAATAGGGACAGATGAAATTTGACTGACCAAGAGAAATCATTTTTGTTTGTGCTACACTAACTGTTCACAACTGATTATGGTTATCAGTGAATGTAGAGTAAGGGAGTGATTGAGCACAAATATATGAGCTTCCACCATCACGCCAAACTAAGATTCAGAATTTACGTTAGTTGGAAAATGAAGTGACAATGTCTGATGAGCTTATATTTGTGCCAAGAAGGACAGCTCCTAGAAGGTCAGAGATTAAAAATAGTGAGAGTTTGAGGATGGTGTTTAAGTTAAAGCTAGGATCCAAAAGCAACATATTCCTACAGAGGAACACACATCTTCAGCATGAAGTTCACCTGAGGCAAGAAGGGAACAACAGGCTGTCTAGGATTTAGAGAACTAAGAGCCCATCAACAAAATTTGGTGATGTAAACAGTGGAGGACAGGCACAGGTAATTTGGGGAAGGAAAAACTATGAAAAAACAGGGGTAAAACGGGACCTGGGGGAAAAGATTAACCAGAATGTCCTCCTACAGATCAGAACAGCAGAAGCCATCAAAGAAATCTAAATGGTATCTGAGACTAGTTAGGCAAGAGCTGATTTTGAGTAGAAATAAGACTTGCAGGTAATGATTTCTTTTTTATCCAGAATGCTTGATAACAAAGCTGAATGACCAACAGTGAGCAAGAACAAACAGTACGAAGACATAAGACAACTGTAATTAAGATTCAACAGGGTCAAGAAGAGGGACAAAGAATTTCAACAAACCCAGAAACTGGTATTAAGGGTAGAAAAAAAGTGTAGTAATACAGAACAAATTAAAAACTTAACTTGTTTTCATCTCAAGTCTAATCAACGTCTAAGGAAAGATTGCTCTGCACTATTTGTGCTGGCTTGCTGCACTAGTTTCCCACAAACCCAGCTCTATCACCCATTGTGATTTCTACAACTAAAGTGCTACAGAAACTTCAACTAATTGCTACCGGGGCAAGGAAAGAACACCACCTGCACCCGAAGATTACCACAGAGCACTGCAGCGCATACAGCGGGTATGCTCCTTTTCAGAATTATCAGCCACCTGTAACCACCAGATGGAGAATTCCCAGTATAACAGCGTCCAAGTAGCATTCATGTTCTCAAGCCAAGAGCCTTAACTCCACAGTGATAATTTGTAAAAAAAAAAAAAAAAAAAAAAAAAAAACCACACACAAAGTAAAAAAAAGTCCATGACTAAAGGGCATATAAGCCAAGCAGATAAATTAAGGAGAAAGCAGGCAAATCGAGCTTACTTCTTTCTCCCTGACAAGCACAACAGGTTACCAGCAGAACCAGGAATAAGACCTTAGGGCAACAGAATGACATTTAGGGGATTTATTCACTGTATCATGCTGTCTAGTAGTCTGAAAATCCTATTAGTACTATGCCTTAACTAGAATTGCTTTTTCTACACAACTTGTAAACGGTTCAATGTGCTACACCACCAAAAGCCATACGTTCAACAGAACGTAAACCTTGGAAAAGAAAGCTGAATTGGTTTCCCAGGCAAGTTTTTGCCTTTATCCATGATCCCAGTTCTCCACAGTAGCATATACAACCACAACGTCATCATACAAGAGGAGCTTGAGAAGCAAGCGTTCAGGTCACAGCAGGAAAAAAAAGAAATCTATGTTCATATATTTACTGCTCTTTCAAGAGCCTAAAACCACCACTGAAGTTGTTATGCTCACTGAAGTGGCAGAGCAACTGAGTGATATAATGTGTCAAGAAGATTTAGCTCCCATTAATGCCAGTGCGAGTGGCCACAGCCCTGCCTCCAAACAATTTCTCAGTGCATGAGCACTAGGGGGTAGTGAAAAATGAATGTCAATGTTCATGCAGCTATTACTTCTCCCCTGAAAATCCCCCTTGCTCAAGTACAGCAAATCAGCCTCCACATGTAGGGAAAAGGCTACAAGGACAATCAGAATAGAGAATTTATCACGAGAGGAGATAAAAATTGTTCAGCTTGCATAGACTAGCAAAACCAAGTCTGACATTATGAGATTATTATTATTATTAAGATATTATGATTGTTATCTCTAAATATGTATCAGTGCAATAAATGTCAAGAAGGGGAAAGAGTTATTTAGAGTCAAGGACAGTGTTGGCACACAAACAAATGGGTATAAACTTGCTACAAGTAACTTCAGGATGGAAATCACAGCTAAAAGAGGAGAAAAGACTGCAGCAGCAGACAACTTCAACCTGAAAAAGGTCTCACGGGGTACTCTGTTCTCCACAGCCAAGAAATGACTATCAAAACTGCAAGCTCTGCAGAAAAACGCTCTGACAGTCTACATCTTACTGTGGATTTCATCTCAGAAAAGTGAAAATAGAAGGAAATATCCTTTGATGGGTTCATCCACTTGCACAACACTACATGAAGAAAAGGTGAACCAAGTTACAGGATGCCAACAGTAACTTCTACTATGCTAGAACTGAAGGTCTTGGGAATACAAAATAAGAGCAGTCAGTTCCAATAAAGCAAACACCTCTCACAGGTTCTCTAGCTTACCCTGTTGAACACTGGCAACATCATGTACAGTTTTTCCTCCTGTTCTTTCTGGGTCATATGCCGTGGAGGATGACAAAGCTCTGTGAAGAGGCGGCGCAGATGCATTAACCCCAGCGCGTTATCCTGGGGGCTACACTCCTCCTGCCGAGGCCGGCCCATGATCCTCTTCACCATATTCATTTTGACTGACTTGTGGAAACTCCCTTGTATCCTGTTCAGAAAGGAAAACAAACTCGCTTAGCACAGCAGATTCAGACATAGCTCCATCAAAGCCTTTAAGCAAATAGCATCCCCTCAGTACAAAGTACCATGCTGAAGGTAACACTGTTAGATAATTCTATATGCTAGGAATCGATTAGTGTGTGCCTAGAAGATTTCAAGCTGACAAATTCCAACAGGAAAATGTCCAAGACTCTTCAGTGCAAAGCACAATTGATTGCTCTTAAAACATGGCAAAATGCTTTGGTACAGTTTATTAGAATCACTTCTGTGATTCTTTGATGCTCATTCCACAACATTTATGGAAACATTATCTAGATATTGCAAAGTACTCAAAATAACTCTAAAAATTAGTCTCATTTCTGTACTTCTAAATGTAATAGAACAAGACATTCCAACACTCTTGGATATCAGTTGTATCGATACAAACACATGCTTCATTTTTTGCCCCAGCTTCTGCACAGTAAATAGACACAGCTGTCCTATGGAACTATCGTTGATCTCACAGCTCAGCTGTCTGGTTTGCAGGAAAACTCCTGTCTTCTCACTCCTGGAGCACAAGCAGCTTGTTTTGAAACATCCCACTGATATAACGTAGCATCTCTATGTAACCCTGTACCATTCTTCAAAACAACAGGGACTGAGTCTTCTGAATGTGAGACTGAAGACTGCAAACAAGGAACTCAGAAAAGAATTGAGAGGTTCAGAGCAGGTAAATGGACAGACTTGTATGTATCCCACTGGGCACTGCGGCAAAAGGGCCTATTGCCACACTTAGATTCAAGTAAGGGAAGGAGTAAAGGAGAATAGGAAGAAAGTTTCATGACCATACATTAAATTATGGAGACCAACAATGAAAGGCTCAAGGGAATTATAGCATCTACCTCTTGACGCTTAAAGACCATTGAAAACTGAAGAAGGTCAATAAGAGCTATAAAAATTATTCAAGGGTAGAAAATGCCATATGGTGAGAAATGTCAAGAACTTGATCTACTGAAATTATCGAAAAGAGAGTTTACTTTGAAGGGTCAATTATGAAAAGGAGAAGTGATGACAGCAGAGGTACTGTGATTAGAGTAGTGGAGGGAAAAGACCAATTACTAAAGAACTATTAAACTCAGAGATCAAGTCATAAGAAGAGAGAGCAGTTGGAAAAAAAGCCAGGAAAAAAAAACCAATTACAAACAAAGATAGCGCTTTTAATACTCAGGATAATTAATCACTGATAAGAAGTATTAACAAAAAGAAATAAATTATTTCTCTAAACCCAGATGAAATACCCTTCTGCAATGTGTTCATAAAACAGTGTTTTACTCAAAGGAAAAACATAAAATAAACAAATCAAGAACTGACGACAAACATTGTACTACAAAACAAAATACAGCTTAGGAAACACTAAAAAAAAAGTTAAACTTCTCTAATATTCAAGCCACCAACCATCAGCCCATGCTGGAAATGTGCATTGACTTTTCCCATTTCAAGAGAAATGAGATGGAGCTGGCTGTCGTACTGTATTATCCCTATGAAATAGTACAATTAACAGGCTTCGGGTCAGGAAGATTCACGCAATTAAAAATGAGGAAACCAAAACTTTTCCTAAATTCCTCAATCAATGGATACCTTACACTGAAATTGGTGGTGCCTTAATCATTAGGCTGTCTAGTCGAAGGAACCTGGTGGAGCGGCTAATCCTGTAATCTTTGAACCCTTCTGCCTGCTCGTGTTGCGTCCCTCAGAGACCAGCTCACATCCTTCTCCCTGTCAGGGTCTGTCCCCAAAACCGGACACCCTGGATGTAACAGGCACAAACAGGAGGAGGACAGGAGTTCGTTCTCAGGAGCAGCAGCTCTCTACAGCATCCCCTCTCCATCCTGACGGCATCTTCCAGCAAGCCTGGTGCTGTACAGCCATACTCTTCACTACACGGCCCCAACGAGTTCCCCAAGCAGATGCTCTGCTCGCAGAGAGCCATTGAGTTTGACAGTCTGGCTGTCAAGTCTTTGACTTCCTTACCCATGAGTAACAAGTTGAAGCTAATTTTGAAAGAACAAACCAAAAAAGCAGAGGCTTCATCACTCAGCATCACATTAATGGGCAGATGGTTTAATCAGGAGGATTTGAAACAGTTCAACCCACTATACAGATCTTTTGTCACTCGAGCTAAAATACTATTGCATGTACATAGCATCATGCTCTCTGTGGGCCAAAATAAGAAACCTGATCAGCAGATTTCTAATATGCACAGAAAACACAACAATAAAAGTACTGTTCTTGTAAACCACCTGTTTTCTCCCAATGCTAGAAAACTCTTCCGTGAGGAGAAATCAAGTGTGCAGTAACACCCCAGCCTGAGAATACTTGAACCTTCATTTTCTGCCATTGGCTGTGAGATGGCAGCATGTTTTCACACGAGCAAAGCAGGACTGACACATCTGAGAAGCTCTCATGTAAGCCCATTCATGATGTTCTTCACTTTTCTCTTTTAAATGTATATGGGAATCGTACAAGATGAGCTCATGACGGTCTCAAGAAGCTTCACTCGAGTTAATGCAAGAGATACCTTGTATCATTCAAAATAGTTTTTCAGTGTTTTCTACTGTTAGCAGAAACTGTTGGACAAGCAGTAGACTAGTAGGCTACATAAGCCATCAACGACTTCCAAAGCATGAAGACCGACACTGTAAGAAAACCAGTACACACAGATATGCAGGATCATGAACAGGAGCCAGTGTATGATAATGTACGGGTACCACTATTAGAGCTATCAAAACATTTGTGAAGGAACAAAGTAGACAAAAGCTGCATGAGATGCAGACTTATTTTCACAGTAGTTACTACAGGTCCCAGCTACGCATCTAGTTTGTCCTGGTTTCAGGTAGGACAGAGTTAATTTTCCTCCTAGTAGCTGGCAGGGTGCTATGTTTTGGATTAGGATGAGAAGAGCGCTGATAACATGCTGATGTTTTAATTGTTGTAGAGCAATGCTTACACCAAGCCAAGGACTTTTCAGCTTCTCGCTCTGTCCTGCTAGCGAGCAGGCTGGGGGTGCAGCAGGAGCTGGGAGGGGACAGACCCAGGACAGCTGACCCAAACTGGCCAAAGGGGTATTCCATACCATCTGACGTCATGCTGAACAATATATAGGGGTGGCTAGCCGGGGTGGGGGCGCGGCTGCTCGGGGATAGGCTGGGCATCGGTCAACGGGTGGTGAGCAATTGCATTGTGCATCACTTATTTTGTACACATTATTACTATTATTATTATTATTATTATTATTATTATTATTTTTCCTGTCTTAATAAACTGTCGTTATCTCAACTCACAGGCTTCACTTTCCCGTTTCTCTCCCCCATCCCGGAGAGGGAGGGGGGAGGGTGAGCGAACGGCTGTGTGGTGTTTGGCTGCCAGCCGGGCTAAACCACAACATAGTTCCAAAAGGGTGTTATTTAAATAAGCAGCTAGGTAATTATCTGCTTTGTAATTACAGTCACAAACGTTTCTCCAAGCTTTATAGTGGTATTACATCAGTAGCTTGAAAGCATAACAGAAATCAATTGATTTCTTTATAGATTATAATGGGAGGCCCACATAAATTCACATGATCTATCTCGAGGAGGAGAAGCTGAAGATAAGTCTTGCTGCCAACCATCACAGAAATCCATTATGATCCGTCATTTCCATACCTATTATTTCCCTCCACGCTCCACCTGCTACTCCTTTCCTCATTTTAAGGTTGCCTACCAGCACAGTTGATATTAACGTTCCGAAGATGAATACATACACTGTTACATACACTATTAAAAATGACCTTTTTTGGCCTTTGAAAGAAACAGTGAAGAGGTGTTATAGGCTTGGTACACATTCATTCTTTCCCTAGAAACTAAATTGGAATAATAAACCTTCTTTACATCAAAAAACACTAGCAAGAGGGGAAATAAGGAACAGAACTACTTCCCCCTTCTCCGCCCCCCAGACCAAGTTAGGACACCACAAGGAAAATAATGCACAAGAAAACTGTGTTGTTGATAAGGGGGTCATCAACTCTCCCCAAGTGGCCTGGACTGGCATGCATTCACCTGATGCCTGCAAAACAGGACTTGGCACAAAGCCAGAGTGCCAACCCAGTAATAAACATGCTCATTCCTTCACTAAGCTTCTCTCTTGTTAATCAACTAGTCATGTGATTACAAGAGCAACTTTTTTATTGAGAAATCCTCCTAAAAGAAAAACACCCTCAAACCCTGCTCCAGTTTTTTATATTGTAAAGTATAAAACTTTTTTTATACTGTAAAGTATTATTAATTAAGGAACAGTTCAGGCACGGATTTGCAAGAACACACTATCATTTCAGGATTTGTTGTTTCTTTTTTTTCCCCTTTGTACTTAAGTATTTTAAAATGTACCTCCTGCAACATTATGTTATCATGAGAAAGTTGACATTTATGTAAAAGAGCATATTAGGTGCTGAGTCCAACCTGAGGAAACACTGTTCTTTTTCTGCAGGTGAAAGAGATCATTTCAGTTCATGGGTAGTGACCAAACTAGAGAATTAAATGCAGTTTTCTGTTCCCTGAAGGAAGCTCAGATGAGTATTTAAAGATACAATTCCTTTGTTACTTGCAACATTAAAAACGCTATTTTTATAGCCAGTCCAGCCTTTATGCCTTGACATCGCTGAACACAAAAATTCTCAGCACTTCAACAGACACCATGAAGAACTTGATACAACTGGTCAGTAAGAAAGACAGATACTAAACACAGACTATCAATGCTCTTTCTGGGTCCATTTCCCACAAATTATTAATGATAATGATACATAATAGCAAGTGCTGAGAGAATAGATTTCCTGTGGTTTGTACCCTCTTGAAGGTTAATGTTTTATGTTCACTGTAAATAACAGTGATACTTCTGACCTAGCCTGCAGGGATGGGGGAAAGCTGTCTCACTAAGAATAAAAATGCATGGTTATTAGTCTGGTGGTTTTTGCTTTCTTGTTTGTTTGTTTTAGCATTATTTTAAATGAAAATTAAATTTAGTTGTGTTTTTATACCTCATTTTGTTCTAATAAGAAAGTCAAGTACTCTTTTTTTCCCTGCATAGAGCAGAAGAAAAAAAGCACATTTTTTTCCTCCTCTTCCATGAGACACAAGTGCAAGCTTATGCCCAGGAAGACTGCCTTATCACTGTGTATTCTTGTTCTTAATTAATAAACACAAACACCAAATGAATTCCAGAAATTTAATAAACTATTTCCAAGCTACAAACTTTTTGTTCACCACCCCAAAACATAAATCCTCATTGAGCAAAGTATTAAATGTTACCGCAGCTGAAAACACCGTATGGTTCTGACTCCACACCACAGCTCTGTTTGCCTCAGTTGTCTTTGCTGCTATTTCTGCACATGAACGTCAGGATCTGAAGTGCAGACCCACTACCCATTTCAACACTGTGACTTCAGAAACTTCTTCATCTTGGTTTGAATTGCAAGAGGGCTGGACCACCATTACCTAACCTGAGAGATGAGTGAAGCACACTCAGAGGCAAGGGATGTAATGAAAACATGGGATGTTGATGGACATCTGGGGATGACAAATAAAACTCCTTGTTTCATAAAGGAGGAAGGGCATGAAAGGCCATCCTACACAGAGCAAGAAGAGAGCATGCATGAGCAAGTAAGCATGCGTGCTTTCCTTCCCTAACAGGAGCACAACTGTAACATGAGCCTAACAAAAGGAACCTGGCTTGGGCTGGATGCTGATACGCTTACAGCTGACTTCCTACTCTCGGATCTGTAACCAGCATAGGCACAATTCTTAGTGCTGCTGCTTCTCCAACAAGCTTCTAACAAGACTTAGGACGCCTGTTTTTCTTCTCAGTAATGAATTAATAATCAGGCTAAAGGATTGCAAAAGCCCACTGAACAAACTGCTGCTAAGTTCATACACAGGCTGCTTAGACTAACAACACATCATTTAGCATGTCTTCCTTTGCACTGTTTACTCTACATCCTTTTCAACTCAAATGAAATATCATTTTTCACTTCCTCCTGAACTACCACACCTGCCTCCAAGAGAAAAGGAACTTACTCAGCTATAGTGAACACTTGAATAGGTGCATCCAATATTGGTTTAAAAATGGTTTTTGAAAAAGGTCAGGAACATAGCACAAGTAATTGTCACATTTCAGAAGCCAAATGGCACATAATAAATAGTACATCAACAAGCAAAAAGAGGTACAGAAAAATCTCATCTTCGAGGCATTTTCGACAGACACAGTCTCTCATCTCTTCACAAAACAAGACCAAGAAATACAGCCAAGCTCTAAGACTACCTGAAATCGTCATGTAACTGCCAGGTCCTACACAGTTTCATTTGCAAATTTCAGAGTGAAGTCTCTAAGCAGTTTATCTGCATGTAACACCAGATTTGATTGCCATGATCAGTTAGGATTTGCTAGCCATGAAGGAAGCCTGAAATTCCATGCCACAAGCTGGTTGCTCTAGGGCATTTCCTAAGGAAAAAAATGGAAAAAAGTTTTTAAACCATTTATGGATTTTTTTATTATTTTTTTTTTAAAAAAAACACCACGATTGCCACTGCAGGGCCGAGGACCAAATGAAACTCCACACATCTAAGAGAAGCCTGTCTGCTTTAGGAGATGAGGAATGGTTACTCCAAGAAAAAAAAAAAATCATTAACACTAGTCATCGATTATAATAAAGATCAAAGTATGGGCTCTGTACAGGTATTATCCTTACAGGAGAGACCAGTGTTAGCATGTTCAGTTGGCCCACTGACATCCAGGCTCGATGAAGCTGCTTGCCCATGCTTGTGCAAAGACTCCTGTGGCACTTTTTCCACTCCTCTGACCTTCGGGTTACAGTACAGTCTCAGGAAGGAAAGCCAACCCTGGCTTAGTTCAACCAAGTCAGAACTAGTGCCCTGTGCAGAAGTCCTCAGGCCCTTCAAGGAGAGCAAAGGACATTGTTTGAGAAAGAAACTTAGTAACTGAAGCAACAGAAATCTATACAACACAAAAATCCTGGCAGGCAGAGCAAGTGCAAGCTGGCAGGAGCACAGGCACAAAAGATAATGACAAAAATAGATGTTTCTCTACTGCCACTTCCTTTTTGGAACACTCATTTAATATTAAAATCATTCCAAATAAGGTAAAGTTTCAGGCTAAAAGAGTAAAAACTTATGTTTTCAGTCATCTCGTATGGGCAGATGATTAATGCAGATAGCTTCTGGAAACTAGAATTTATCAGATTGGTGTTAGCAATTAGTGTTGATCCCCAGCCACACCAGCTTGATGGCAAGACAAAATAAAAACAATCTTGAATTATACTACGAACCTCTGTACTGCCTCTGTAGTTTCTCATCTACAGGTGAGAAACTCTGGAAAAGCAACTACTGAAACAACATTCTGGTTGTGAGTCTATGCTCAAGGAATTGAAACATCTCAGAAACATTGGCATCTCAGCTAAAAAAAAAAACAATCTGAACTGGAGGAATGAATAGATTGTTCAGTATCAGGACATGACACCTAAAGCATATAAAACAATGACTAAACTGCTTAAATTAGTAATGCATACTATTAGTGCTCCCATTAAGAAGATAGCCAGTGGTGATAAACTCAAAGCTATGCAGTGTCAGGGAAAGTGTACTAAATATTATAATAATCAGTATATTATAATGATCAGTAACAACTGCTAAAAAAATAAAACTAACACTGAATGGACTATTTGTTTCCTCAATATTTTTGGAGGGCAAGTTTTAATTAATGAGCTCTCTCCACATTCCATAGTAAAATACCTTGAGCATCTTTGAACGCTTGTTTCTTCTGTTTTGTTTTCCAAAGCAGTGAATAAACTGATTTGCATTAACTGGACAAACAGAATGCCAGTTACAGCCTGTCGGGAATAGAGCAGAACTGAAATTTTACTTTGCCAACCTGAACTGCATGGCAATGACTCAGGCGTGTCGATCAGGAGACGAAATGCTGCTAAGAAGCCCTTGAGAAGGGGTGGCAGAGCGGGAGAACAGAACAGCAACAATGAAAAAAACCATGAAGGCAAAACAACCTAAAGTTTGAAGAGAAAACTGTGCTTGGTTAGCATCCAGACATCAACCAAGGCACAAATGAAAAATGTTTACTGCTAATGCAAAAGCCATGCTCCACAACGAGTGAAGTAGCAAAGCCTTCCCTGAAAAGTTATTCTACCAGAATCAACAAAGAGCCGTTATTAGGAACGGGGATGAATATTCTAGCCTACTTGACTTTGCAAGCAACAGAGGGAGATGGTGAAGGAAACCTGTGAACTGTGAACAAAGGGCAGGCTGTTACAGCTAAGCAATGAGGCCATATTCTAAACATGGTGGCCCCATACAGCCTGTTCAGTAATCACAACAGTGTATGTATCCGTCCTGTGGTTATATTTCACTGAAAAGGCCGCCAGATGTTTTAAGCAGAGGAGGCTATTACACAAAGTGGGCGAATTTTTCTGTTTTCTGTCCCCCCAAGAGCAACCTAAAGCATCAACTGTCCCCAGCCACATGAACAGGATTTTACATTCCCAAAGAACATTTTTTTTCTGCCTTTAGGAAATTTGCACATGAAGGAACACCAAGTGGAAGCCTGCTGCCTGTGAAACCTGCCTTGATAAAGCTGCCTGTGTCTAATAACCTGGATGAGAGATGCAATAAAGTTGTCCTACTGGCACGTGCATGACTGATGCAACACAATTCAACTCTCTCCTACAATACAGTCAGAAAACGTTCATCAGAAAGAGCAGAGCATCAGGGAGAGGGAGACAAACCCTCAGCCCTCCCAAAATCAGCATTAAAATCCTGGTCACAAACACTTGGTTATTTCTGAAGTGATAGGAACTAAACAAAGGTGAACGACCACAGCTTCTCTTAAGCTGCGTGGTCAGACCCATTTCTGAAGCCTCTTGTGGAGTGAGGAGCAAAGACCAAACAACAGGTGGCAAGTCTTTCCTTACAGAAAGCAGCTCGGACTCCTCACAAACTTGCCAGAGCTGCTGCTGCTCCCTGACTGACAGGTTGAGCCTGTAGGAGGGCTGCCAGGCTCACAGAGCAGCGCTGGGATGGAAATCACAGAATCACAGAATCATCTAGGTTGGAAGAGACCTCCAAGATCACCAAGTCCAACCTATGACCCAATACTAACAAGTCCTCCACTAAACCATATCACTAAGCTCTAAATCTAAACGTCTTTTAAAGACCTTCAGGGATGGTGACTCAACCACTTCCCTGGGCAGCCCATTCCAATGCCTAACAACCCTTTCAGTAAAGAAGTTTTTCCTAATATCCAACCTAAACCTCCCCTGGCAGAAATTAACAACTTTTTTTTTTCTTTTTTTTTCCCAACAGTCTACGATTACTGGCAAATTCTCATAAATTACAAGGGAAGAACTGGTATGTACCTTTTATTGCCATCTATCTGCTTTATTGCATCTATCAGCTTTTCTCCACTGAATAAACATTAGGATAATATTAGCATTACCCATCTCTCTATCTTTGCAAATTACAATGGAAATGCCAATCCAGAAAAGTAAAACAAACCAAAATAACCTACCAAAATAACAAAACCAAACCAAAAGAAAAATGCAATTGCAGATGGCTTTTCACATAGTAAGGCATGTGAGATGCTATACCATCTTCTGTTCATGACGACCTCCCCAAGAGGTCTGGACTCTAATAAAGCACGAAGTGATCCAAAGTCTTATCAGTCCATGATATCATGTTCCTTAAAAAAAATGTAATCTGAAGACCACATTGTCCTTCCTTTAAAAGGATGATCACTGTATGATACAGAAATTTATATGATGATGGTGATGAAGATTCTTAAAATATGTGCACATTGCAGCACACGGCTCTTCTGAGCTAGGGTACCACATCGGAGCCACAAGACTCCAGTCCGCCACATGTCTAAGTGCCACCTAAGTGATTAAACAGCTACAAGTAATTAAATAATCTGCAAAGCAGATTAAAACTGCAGACCCGTAAAGCAATACTAATTGCTCAAGTAAATGCATTCTTCAGGTTCTCCGCAGTTCTTCATTCGAGTACTTAGCACTGCTGAAATTGGTTTCTGGTATTCACTTGCAGACTGCCTAAATGGCGGAAGGGGGCATAGATATTCTTGGGCAGTAAAGTCGGTCTCTCTCATACAGGGAGAAAGCAGCAACATATTCTCAAAAAATCCCTGCTTATCTAACTTCTTTATGCCAGTACTAATGGGTTGGTATACATACTATTTACCATAACTACTTTCAACGCTGTTTTTCTTATCCTCTCCTTTCCCCATGTTCTTCTCCTGGTTAGCAATAGTGCCAAAATTGGAGTTGCATTTCACAGTAAATAAATGCTTTCTTGAGAAAAGTTTAAGAAATACACCACAAGATAAAATAGGACAGCTAAGAATCCCAAAAGAGTGAGATTCTCTTAAACAAAGAAAAAAGCAAGCCTACAGCAAGCAGAGACAGACAAGTTACTATTGTAATATTATGTTTTTCTCCAACATTGTTTCATTTCTAAGTGTCCAACAGAAGCTGATTACAAATGCCTCACAGCAGGACTACTGCACTTGAGAACAGCAGCTTGTATTAGCTGCATTTTGAAAACTCTTCATGTGACCAACTAAAAGACAGTATTTTCTTTCTGAGATAGAACACCAGGTCTAATTTACCTGTTTTCCACTTACTTCTAGACAGTCAACAGCCTAAACAGCTAAAAATTATGCACAGCTAGTTAAATATGCATCACTGTACTTGGACTGGATCTCAGCTTGTAGTTCACTTCAGTTTCTCTTTATACGAGTACGAACAACTCCAGAAGAGACTGGCAACAAGAGATAAAGCTTACCAGCAGCACTTCATGTAATTACATGTTAGCTGGGGATGGGGTGTGTGTGTGGGGGGGGTGTTAATGCCAAGAAACACCAGTAGCTTGTATTTGTTCAGTCTTCCCCTACCTGGACTTCTTCACACTGTGCGCAAGCATCTCAGCTTTGGGATCCTCTCCTCCGAAGGCATAAGGTGCAGGGGACAGGATGCTCTGCTGTGGCCCCCCCGCGAGTCCCCTGTGCTGCCAGCCGCCCGAGCGCGCTCCCCGCGCTGGCGCCTGCCGCGACAGCTCCCAGCTGGGTGACACCCGCCTGCAAGCGCAGGGCTCCGCTGCCACATGACCCGCGCTGCAGGGACGAGCTTCCCCGCCGGCCTCCATCCTGTCGCGGCCGCCTTCGGGAGCACAGGCAGCAGCAAGAGGAACCGCGCGAGGGCAGAAGGACAGCATGCCTGGCCGGGAAAGTGGCGCCACAGATGAGAACCGTGCGCCACAGCCTGCAAGCCCATCTGTAAGGCGGCATTGCCTCCCCTTTTCCTCATCCCCAAGTAAAGGAAAGTTACTGAAATGTCAGTTAAAATAAACTAATTTATTTTGGAAAAAATAAAACAAGTAAGATGGCGTGTAATTTATTGTTTTGATTTCAATTTTCTATATTTATTTATGGATTTAATATTCCAGCTTGCAATACTACTTGTATGCACAGCATCAAAAACTATGCAGTAGCTGGTTCAGACTAACACTGACAATTTTTGCACTTTTTAATAAAAAAATTATTAATTCAGGTGTTATTATTTCCCAGAGAAATGCACATATCAATATGTTTACTCACGTAATGTCTCCCCACTTTACCTGCTCATTCCTCCAGTAATAACCTCAGGTACAGAAAGTAAATTAGCACTAAAGCCACAGCTTCCTGAAAACACTCTTCCAGTCACTGGATATCCATCTGTGCCACAGGAGGTACTTGGATTATTATGGATCAGGAGAAGAGGGCTATGGCACAAAGCAGAGAGCTGCAGTCCCTTGCTGGCACTTCTGTCACCTGTCACACAAGTAGTAGAGTTGATGGCTTTTTTTTCCTTTTTCTTTTTCCTTCTCCTACAGGTGACCTCTTAGCAACGCCAAAGAACGAACATGATTTCTAACAAACTCTCAATCTAAAACTGCAATACAGTGAGATGTTATACCATGTTTTGTTGTTATTTCACGTGGAAAAATTGCCACACGTCAGAGTTTGGCCTCATAGAACTTGGAATAGTTATTGCTGCACCTACAGCAACATGCCTTAGCGATTTCTCCCAGGCAGATTTTTGTGTTATAATGAAACCACAAAAACTCTCAAGCTAGGTTCACTGTGCTTCCAGATCGTTTTAACTAACTGGACATAAAGACTTACCCAGGGACTGCCTAAAGCTCACCCTGCACAGACTATTGCTTATCAATAGTAGCTCCTCCCATACCTTCTACTGGGGACACAAGATGTGGCACAGATCATGCACAGCATCCTCACTCTTCCAATTGTCCCTCTAGCGCACAAGGTGTCTGCAGTCTAACTTAATTTGCAGTTTTGCTAGGAAAACTTTTGTAAGGATACCAGAGAGAGACATATTCCAAAATGACAAACAGACCAGCAGGGATTACAGAACCAGAGAGCATCATCTCCATGGGATTAACCTCAATAGAGATAATTATCCCCTAGCTGCACTTCACATCCATAAAAGATTATGGCAGCACCAATAGACAGGAACGCGCCAAATGGTCTTTCAGGCATTAATCCATCAGTAGCAAAAATTATTGATGCAATGTGAAATATTGCTGCTTACCTCAAAGGCAATCAGTAAATCCATCTTTCAGCAAAAACTGACAACTGTGCAACATGTGCTGCGTATGCAGAAGCATGGCATGCAAACGTCCCTTTCCATCACTGGGAGGTTAGGACAAAGCAGCATGCCAGACTTCTCCGTCCCCATCCCAAATAGCAACCTCCACGTTTTCTATCTTATTCTATGAAAGCTCTGTAACAATACAATCATTCCTCCCTGGTGTTATGTTTTTGTTCTGTGACAAAGTGAACTACTGCCAATCAACAAACGTTAGGTCAACATCCTATGGGCAAAAAGGCATAAGATGCTGAGGGAAGCCCTGACAACTTCTACAGCAACCTAGCAAAAAGGATGCTTAAATCATTTTTTCCCCTCACACATACATCCTCAGCAAAACAAAGAAACACACGTACCATGACCACCCCACGCAGTGCTTCTCTCCCCTGGTTCCATCCTTCCTGACCCTCCAGCAGCCGCTGGGCAGCAGTCTGGGTTCTGGACCGTGCATGCAGAAATGCAAAAGGAGAAGCAAGGCTGCAGCAGCAGTGTGCCCACGGCTTCAGGAGTCGAAACAAACTGCTTGAGCTGTATTGCACAGCACAAATGGAAGGAGGCAGCCCTGGCAAGCAGGCAGGAGAAGCTGCCCACTGCATGGTACCTGCCTTCTGCTCTGACACAAGAAGAAAATTCCTTGACTTCCATGTGTGCATCTCTGTGATTTCCAGAATCCTCAAATTAAAATGCATCATTTTTAAGTTAATGACCACCTCCATTCAATAGTAGGTTTCAATGCTTTCTGTAATTACTAAAGGACAGCAAAGTACCATAAATGAAAAAGGACATGGGAAAAAGAGGCCATCTAACTCACTCAGCTAAATATACCTAGGTTTCAGACAGTGCCTGACTTACTGTGCTACAACAAACATCAAGCAACTCACATCAACCAAACACATGCAAAGACTTCTACACAAATCAACAAAAACCTTAATTTTGATTGAGTAGAGCAACTTTAAACCATCAGCATTCAAATTATGCCTATATTAACTCTGTTTCTATGACAGGCAAAATAAATTGGTTCATACAGAACATGTTGAAGAGTGTGACAATTACAAATCTAAAGCCAATTTTCATGGAAGCACTTAAACATTGCCATCACTAACCTCTACAGCATTTCTGGGATCAGGGCAAACAGCTTCAGGAGAACAGCGCCCATTCCTTTCTGAGGTTTCTCTTCAACACCAAAGCTCTTTGTTCACTAGAGAAAGTAAGATGAAAACAGGTTAGAATACAAATATGCCAAAGAAATCAGAGCTCTGCCATTTTGAAATCAAAGATTAGTTGCTCCTCGAACAACTGCAGTTTCACAAAGCTAAGAAATGTTTAAGTAACTCCTGGAAAAGAAACTATAGCAAACAAAAAACTGACACAAGCGTTATCATCCCAGTTTCATCTGAGACATTCAAAGCACACAAACTGCTGAAAGAGTTCCTGTCAATAACAAGGCCAGTAAGTAATGCAACAGCCACTGATCAGCAAGAGCACCCTTCTGAGCAACTAGGTGATTCCTCATCATTATAGGAAGGGAACAGGAACTAAACTGAGCATATGTGACACTACTGAACTCGACTGACTTTCCCTTGCCTTTCCTAGTTTTTCTGCCTCATTTTGCAGAGTTATAAAATGCTTATTGGGTAATCTTGGATTTTACAAGTGGGTGCACACAAACCAGCAATGGACAGAGAGTCTCAACTCCTTCCTGTGTGGTTCCAGCAAGCAATCACATTGAGATGCTCCAGCTAGCCCAAGTCAGTTGATAGAGGCAGCAAATATAGCTTTATTTGCTGTTGCACCTGGCAAATAGCTAGGTACCTGTGCCTTGGTTAACTAGCTATGTGATAGCAAACTTATTTCACCTGTGATTCCTAATCTGCCATGTTTGGCATCAGTAGCACAGGTGTTTCTACATTATGATATAATATACAATACAGACATATCCTAAATCAACAAGGAAAACTTGATAATAATAATAATAATTTTTAAAAAAATCTATGTTGTGAATTTTATTTTGTATAGTAAAAATAACAGGGAAGATTATAGGGGAAAAAACAGAAGTCAGAAGAAGCAAGCACACTATCACTGTACCTTAGAAAGGCTTTGCAAGAGAGGTGGCATTAATGTGACTCCTTGCTTGAAGAAATCTTGTAATGCTTAATAACTACATGTTTTGTTACAACACTTGTATGCATCCAAAAACTAAATTAACTTGCTAGCAGGCCCAAGAGTTCAGCATCGACAGCCAAACCAGTCAGTTCTCTTCTAACTTAATCCTCCATGCCCATAAAACCCCTGCTACTCCTAGGATGGGAAGGGAGCACCACTTGGGACTCTTGGGAGTTTTTGAACTGGGTTTATTTCCAGGTAAGACTTGAAGCCCTTGCTTGCTGAGTAAAGCCTAGCTTTCAAAAGGGCACTCGTACTTTAATCTAGGAAAGTGGAAGAACAGATTAGGAAAAGATAGTGGCAACCACCCACCGAACAGGAAGCCAAGCTTATGAGTTTAATTTCCAGTGGGATGCATTTCAGGCACTGCACGCGCTCACCCAACAAGCACGCTCAACAGCATCCTCACGGCTTCAGATCATCTGCATCTCCTGTTCACAGCCACAGGGCAGCCACTTACAGTTACCATTTCAGGAGGTCAGCTCCAGCAAAACAGCTGCTGTTTGACATAACCTTTTTCTGTTATGGACTATGAACTACATTAAATACTATCCACATTTCTCCAACACAGTTCAGCTCAAAGCAAGTACCCTGTGGCTTTCCAAACACCCAGCCTCTGCAATGCTCAAACCTCCCAGAAATCAGGGTGTGAATATGCAAAGCGGATGCCATCCTTTCAACCCAGCTGTCACGTCTGCTGCTTCTACGTGCTCTCCTGATAAACTAAGGCCAGCAGATACTGCAGAACCTGGCCTCATGTGCATTACTGCATCCATGCCCCTGGTCCACGCAGTTCTCTCGGATGCTTCTTCGCCAGTGCCAAAGGCCAGGCTCACACCAGGCCCAGGGAGAATTGGACATCCACAGAACCACCCAACAGTATCCTGGCCTTGTTAAAAGAGGGAAGGCCTCCCTCTTTTCCTTCTACCTGTCATGCCACCGCTCACTTATATGTCACCATCTTGCAACTGTTTGTAGGAGAAACATCAACTCGACAGCCTGCACCAAACAGTGCGTGCGCATCAAGTGTGAACCTAGAAATTGGACTGCAAAACTCTGGCATGCAAGAAATAAGGCGAGCAATTTTATTTTTACCTCCACAGAACCATGTAAGTATTTAAACTAGCAGTATAAACAATTGGCCCTTTTGTCACAGGAACAGTTACTGGGACTGGGTCAGCAATAAATCTCAGCACAGATACTTCACTGCAGTTTCTATTACACCTTCAACTGCATTTCGCTCTCAAGAACTTTAGTATAATCACAAATAACCTCTTAGGTTCAAAACCACGGATTTTGAAATACAGACAAAGCAAATCTCCTGTATTGGCTCCAAATCAGACCAGACTACAATTAGGCCAGCTTTAATTAACACTTACTATATCGGCAAATCTCAAATGACCAGTTATACTACTAGTACTCAAAAACCACAAGCTTATTTGAGCAGAAATCAAAGGACAGTATCAGCAATTCCTCCAGCTTAAGTTTATTTAAAAAAAGAAAAAAACACTGTTAGGAAGTGAAAGCATGGAGACAGCTTCTACCCCCCTTCCATATGCATTGCTTACTTGGTGTAACAGAAATAAGAAGAAATCTTGTGAGAGCACTAGGGAACCAGTCTTCCAACTGGGTCTGTGAGAACCAAGCTGCCCAGTTTATGAATATTTCCCTCGTACACATGGAATATTTTCTCTCTTTAAATCTTGACTCCCCTACACTCACCCTGCTTCCATAGTATAAGTTCATCAGGGCCAGAATGGCTTGAGAAACAGTTCATCACAAAATGAAACTGCTCTGACCTGCAGTCCCAAAACTCATTAGAATGGGGCAGGAGAGGCTGTGTAAACGTTGTTTACAAGAGCTAAATGCCTTCCTCAGTGCCAAAAGTAAACCACTCCTCCTTTAATTACATCAATTCATTTTGAGCACTGGCCAAGCTCAAATTCTCTCTGTTGTCATCAGCAGAATTACCAAAAATGTGTCCAAAGCCAACGTACTGGGTGTACACCCCATGTATTTTACAACAACAACAAAAGAAGAGGAGCAAGGTGGCTCAGAAACTTTTCAACCTTGAGTATGCCAGAATGGTGACATCAGCAGATGAAAGGTAACTAAGCCAAGTAACTGAAGAGCTCGTTTTTCAGCCTCCTAGTCACAAACAGTGATGCTCTGCAAGTGCCTAGCAGAGTTCAAGCCACATCAGGCTCCTCGCTTCCCCACCGAAATGATGCAGCAGGCTCAGAAGCATCCCACAACATGGAGAGCAGAGTCCGAACGGGTCCTCCAACTGTACTACGCTTGGACAGGAACCATGCTGCAAATTCTGAGAAATTAGAACCATTTCTTTCCAGTCTCAACAGCATGGCCGAACTTGGTTACTTCCCACTTGATGAAACCACCTCTGCAAAGGATGAACACCTCTGGGAAATCTAATGGCACATCAAGTGCAGAAAAGAAAACCTATCCTCTTTGTTTTTGAAGGATGTGTGTTCTCCAAACAGGCAAGACCCAAGCTGACCTGTCTTACCAGATAGTTAGGGCACTCAGCCAAGAGGCCTGTGCTCACCCTCCTGACCCCACATGTGGAGCACACCACCTCTGACCACATAGTGGGCACACCAGGGGCAGCACGGTTGCTCTCCCTGTCGACCATCCCATGCACCCTCCTCCACAGCTGGGGCGCAGGACAGGAAGGTGAACTCAGGCTGCTCCAGGCTGTGTCCTGCTAGGCAGGCGGTGAGCAGACAGGCGGCACCTCGCTTTCCAGCCAGCAGCCTGCTCAGCTGCAGACCCCAGGTGTCCCAGAGGTTGCTGAAACCCAAAAGGGCAGAGGAGCATAGCAAACAACCAAGGTAGCCATTTGGCACTAGGTGCCTTCTCATAACTATTTCAGAATTGTATAAATAGCCATTACATCATGAAAAACTAAGTGACGAGCAAAGGGTATTGCCAAGTGCCACCACGTCTCCACCTGCTGTGCAAAACAAATACCTTAATGATGCCTCATCCACCAGAACACATCTGCACTTATGTACACATACGCAGCGTGTGAGTCAGCAGACACCAAGACAACTGAGAAGCCCCATAACTATGTCCTGACTCTCAGCCACTTAATTTTCATGACCCACCACTGAACCCTGGCAGCAAGCATGTCCATTGTTTTCCAGACATGAAGTTCCATTCAGAAAAAAAGCTTGAGTCACTAAAAACACCTCCACTCCCACACCAGCCTTACATAGAGCTCCCTGCTGCACTGAAGTGCTTCCTTTAAGTTCAAAGGGTTAACACATTTTCAACTGTCTTGCCAAAACATAATATTAGGGTGGCCAGCTTGAGCATAACTGATAAAACCACAACCGACACTTCACAGTTATTATCACCAAATTTAACAGGTATTTTATTTTTCAGAAGAGTCCTGATCTATGGGCATTCCTTGAAGAGTTTATATATATAGTCTGAATTATTATGAAGGATTATTACACATTATGTAGGATTACAATTATTATGCAGGATTATTCCCCCCACCTGCAGCAGAGGAATAAATTTATTTATTTATTTAAACCAGGCAATACGTCGGGTCAGCATGCATTACAGTAAACGCAATTTTTGTTACAAACATCTTACCTTTTGTTAAAGCAAGGTGTATAGAAAATTGAACTTGAACTGCTGCACTTCCAAACATTGCTCTCCAGAATTGATGGCGATAAGCATAAACCCATTTTTCATGATACAGAGTCAATTTCTGATTTGGATAATTTCTCTAAGCAGCCACTACTTCCTTCTCCTTGTTCATTTAAGTACTTGGCTTGCTGAGACACAAAACATTTGTGCTCTGGCACCCCACTAAATATTCTACCCCGAGTTTTAGTTGTGTTTCTATTTTTATTTAGACTAAACATCTCAGTGCTTTCTAGACACTATTTCTGAAGTTTCACAAATAAAATACAATTTGCTTGCTTCCCTCACCAGATATCCCACAAAAAGATCTGAATAAAAAATCTCAGCAATCTCAAATCATTTGGTTCCTGGAAAGAAGTAAATGGAGCAAATAACACCACAAAATCCACTCATGTTTCCCTCTCACTTCTAAAACAAATAAATAAATACAAACACCACACAGGTTTCCAGCTTAGCTGCATTCCCCTCACTTAAGATATTTTGTGAATCTTTCTCTGTGGAAAAGGTAGGTTTAGTTTATCAAGTGGTTACGTACCATACAATATAAAACTAAGAAAGCATCAAATTTCTTCTGTTACACACTACAGGCACTCAAGAGAAACTGATTCAGATCTCAACAGTCTTTTTCTGCCTATTTCCATGTTCTGCCAAGTTACACAAATGACTTACATGTTACGTCAGAGAAATGTTTTATTACACATAAACAAAGTGTTTCAGCAAAAGCTTAACAAGGCATTGATATTGAAGCCTAAATCAGCTGCTGATAGAAATTAAATATAGCACTTGAGTGCTAGTACTCCTTGTCCGACAGAGATAAAGATCTGCTTCTGACTGGAAGAAACCAAAGTGAAGACAGGGATCACATCTGATGTAAATCCAACTTGCCCATTATAGCGGATATGCACATTCAGCACTCACTCCTTCACATGGTGGACCACTGGCACACTTTCAGATGCACCACAATGTAAAGTGCATCTTCAGTCAGATGAGGCGAGAGGTCAGGACCGTGCGCTGCCAGCCAGAGCCAGTATCCTAATTCTCAACTTCTTTAACGATGAGAAATAAATTACGTAACAATATTTTTGTGCTGTACACAGAATTTGAGAGAAGGGATATGAATGTGAACATCACCTTCCCTATGTAACTCCAGCTACGTTTATTTTAATAGCAGGATTAAGTTGAAAGTTTCAGATATTTCCCTCTGGGAAAGAATAGACCTTAAAAGCCCATAAGAAGGTCAGCTGTGTTAGATAAATAACAGAACAGTTCAGTCCCTGGCTCCCTCCAAAGCCCTCTTTCTTCACGTTTTTTTTATTCACTACTGCTGCTAAACCAACCTCTGTCAGGAAAAGAAAGTACCTAGGTATTACTACAGTGTTTGGCTTTTTGTTTTTAAACCCAAGTGTTTGCACTCTAGCCATACTTCCAAATGAATACATACTTCCAAACTAAGACTCCATTAAGCTTCCCCTGCTCAAAAAAGATCTCTGAATCACAGAATCACCTAGGTTGGAAGAGACTTCCAAGACCACCGAGTCCAACCTATGACCTAACACTAACAAGTCCTTCACTAAACCATATCACTAAGCTCTAAATCTAAATGTCTTTTAAAGACCTCCAGGGATGGTGACTCAACCACTTCCCTGGGCAGCCCATTCCAATGCCTAACAACCCTTTCAGTAAAGAAGTTCTTCCTAATATCCAACCTAAACCTCCCCTGCCACAACTTTAGCCCATTCCCCCCTGTCCTGTCACCAGGCATGTGGGAGAATAGACCAACCCCCACCTTGCTACAGCCTCCTTTAAGGTACCTGTAGAGTGCGATAAGGTCACCCCGAGCCTTCTCTTTTCCAGGCTGAACAATCCTACCTCCCTCAGCCGCTCCTCATAAGACTTGTTTGCCAGACCCCTCATCAGCTTTGTTGCCCTTCTCTGGACACACTCCAGCACCTCCATGTCCTTCCTGTAGTGAGGGGCCCAAAACTGAACACAGTACTCGAGGTGCGGCCTCACCAGAGCCGAGTACAGGGGGACAATCACTTCCCCAGCCCTGCTGGCCACACTGCTTCTTATGCAAGCCAGGATGCTGTTGGCCTTCTTGGCCACCTGAGCACACTGCTGGCTCATATTCAGCTGACTATCTACCAATACTCCCAGGTCCTTCTCTGCCAGGCAGCTTTCCAACCACTCATCTCCCAGCCTGTAGCTCTGCTCGGGGTTGTTGTGCCCCAAGTGCAGGACCCGGCACTTGGCCTTGTTGAACTTCATACAGTTGGCCTCAGCCCATCGGTCCAGCCTATCCAGATCCTCCTGCAGAGCCTTCCTACCCTCGAGCAGATCAACATGTGCACCTAACTTGGTGTCTGCTGTCTACAAACTTACTGAGGGTGCATTTGGTCCCCTCCTCCAGACCATCGATGAAGATATTGAAGAGAACTGGCCCCAGTACTGAGCCCTGGGGGGACTCCACTAGTGACCGGCCTCCAACTGGATTTATCTCCATTCACCACAACTCTTTGGGCCCGGCTACCCAGCCAGTTTCTAACCCAACGAAGCGTATGCCAGTCCAAGCCAAGGGCAGCCAATTTTTTGAGGAGAATGCTGTGGGAAACAGTGTCAAAAGCCTTACTGAAGTCAAGGTAAACCACATCCACAGCCTTTCTCTCATCCACCAACCGCGCCACTTTGTCATAGAAGAAGAGATCAGGTTCGTCAAGCAGGACCTGCCTTTCATAAACCCATGCTGACTGGGCCTGATCTCCTGGTTGCCCTGCAAGTGCCGCGTGATGACACTCAAGATAATCTGCTCTATGAGCTTCCCTGGCACTGAAGTCAAACTAACAGGCCTATAGTTCCCTGGGTCTACCCTCCGACCCTTCTTGTAGATGGGCATCACGTTTGCTAGCCACCAGTCGACTGGGACCTCCCCTGATAGCCAGGACTGCCGATAAATGATGGAAAGCAGCTTGGCCAGCTCCTCCGCCAGTTCTCTCAGTACCCTCAGGTGGATCCCATCCGGCCCCATTGACTTGCGTACATCCAAGTGCTGTAGCAGGTCGCCAACCATTTCCTCGTGAATTGTGAGGGCAACATCCTGCTCCCCACCCCCTTCCATCAGCTCAGGGGGCTGGGTATCCAGAGAACAACTGGTTTTGCTGCTAAAGACTGAGGCAAAGAAGGCATTAAGCACCTCAGCCTTTTCCTCATCTCTCTTAACTAAGTTTCCCTCTGCATCCAGTAAAGGATGGAGATTCTCCTTAGTCCTCCTTTTGGTGCTGATGTATTTATAAAAACATTTTTTGTTATCTTTAACAGCAGTAGCCAGATTGAACTCCAGATGAGCATTGGCCTTTCTAATTTTGTCCCTACTCATCCTTACAACATCCTTATAATCCTTCTGAGTGGCCTGCCCTCTTTTCCAAAGATCGTAAACCCTCTTTTTTTTCCAAAGCTCTAGCCACAACTCTCTGTTCAGCCAGGCCTGTCTGCTTCCACGCCGGCTCATCTTTGGGCATGTGGGGACAGACTGCTCCTGACCCTTTATGATCTGAAGAGTGCCCAGCCTTCCTGGACTCCTCTGCCCTTCTGGACTGCCTCCCAAGGGACTCTGTCAACCACTGTCCTGAATACCTCAAAGTCTGCCCTCTGGAAGTCCAAGACAGCGGTTTTACTGGTCACCCTCCTGACTTCGCCAAGAATAGGGAACTCTACCATTTCGTGGTCACTCTGCCCAAGACAGCTCCTGACCACCACATCTCCCAGCAGTCCTTCTCTGTGAACAGAAGGTCCAGAGGGGCACCTCCCCTGGTAGACTCACTACCCAGTTGCGTCAGGAAACTATCTTCCACGCTGAAGGAGGAAAATGCATCAAGGCAAACAGTTCAACTTCTCGCAGGTCCAGCCTACAGGTTCACATCAGGAAACAGCAAAAGTGTCACAGGAGTCTATTGACATTTGTCACCACAGACTGGTTAAACATTTCTTACCCAAAATTACTCTATTCATCTTCAACTTAAAAGAGAACATGCCTCCATAGCTTGGTGTTACACTTGCTCTTTCCAAAAGCAAGCATAACACAGCTCAGAAAGTGGGGAATACAACAAAAATGATACCAGCTGGGGCAGGCAACAACCCTACACCCCTCAGCTAACCACCACCACCTAAAACACTGCTTTCTGTGGGTGTAGGGGGAAGATCTTAAATGTAGTAATCTACGTTACCAATGCCTCTGCTGTATGACTACATTGCCAACAACTGATGGTTTCTAGAAGGGGAAAAAAAGCAAGATATTCCACCCTGCGTCAACATGCCAAACCCAGTGCCAGCCCTCAAAACACAGACACCTCCAAACTCCACGCAGACAGGAGGACTCCAACAAAAGGAGTCATAACAACCAATGATTACAGCTACCTTACTAGATACAACTGCTAAGCATCGCTCCTTGCCACTGAAGCCACCCAAGAGCTAAAAGCCATTAAAATACAGAACTCTCTCGAGATGGTATTCTTGCAGCCAGACAGGCACTGTGACCTTCTATGCCTTTGCAACAACAGTCATGTCTTACCAGAAAAATTCTAGCCTTCTACAGGTTTTGCTTCAGCTAGATTCGTCTCAACACTCTAAAGCCCTGCAAAGATAAATGTGAAGTGCCAATGAGTTCACTAAAAGGAGCCATTGCCTTACAGAAACTGCTGAATTGCAGCTGTGTTGATGTCTCCTCTAGAAGCATCCTATACACAGAGGCAGAAAAACTTGAGCAGTTTGGCACAAGGTAGACTTGACAAGCAGTTCAGCACCATCAACTCAGATTGTTTTTTAAAGCAAGATGATTAAAGTCAAGGAAGCAAACCCAGTCTTGTTCAACATAAGCAAGTTCTGTTGGAGACCTCGAGTCTAGCTTCAGTATTAGCACAGTCATTTGGAAGAGTCAGGAAGATCTGATGCAGTTCCTCATTTCTGTGCCACTGGAAAGAAGAAACGCTTCCTAAGTTGAGCATTTATGATAAGCCAAGGCCAAAATTACACTGGAAAAAAGAAACAAGAAAATTTTAGTGTACACTTTAAGTTCCATTGCTCTTTAATTACTTCCTAATTAAATTTACATGCTTTGATAATATCTACTTTTACACACTGATCCAAACGGAAATAAATGCTAATTTCCCCTCAAAATGAACCATCAAAAACTTGTACATTTAAATAAGTTATTGAAATTAATTTCAAGTTGTCTTCAGAATATTTTCATGTACTGTGTTTGATCCCCAATTTACAAAACTCTGCCAAGGATGCATTTATCCACCAGCACTCATCAACTGTCTTCTGCTCTTATTAACAAGAAATGTGCTTCTTGAATAAATAATGCAGAATCTGTCAGTATTTAAAAAATCACCACCAGATGCTCCCTATATAGACATGTTCAACTGACTTGCACATCACTTGTAACATTAAAATAAAATTAATTACAATGCATTAAGTAAGCATTATCTTTTTATGAAGAGGTTTTCAAATTCAGTAATTAGGTCTTAAAGTTAGAGCACTGATTCATATTATGGAAATATTGGATATTTTTTATGCTTAAGTACAGAACAATATAGGTTGGAAGGCATCTATGAAGGTCATATGGTTTAACCCTCATACAGGTCAGCTTAGATCAGGGTGCTCAGAGCCATGTCCAGGTGAGTTCTGAGCATCTCCAAGATGTGCTACCTCTCCGAGATGCATGCTCCAGCGTTTTACTAGCCTCACGCTGTTCATTTTGGCCCTAGTTATAATTTACTTCGGTGCAGCTTCAGTCAAGTGCCTCTCATCTATCCCTGTGTCTCTCCCAGAGGCTAAGGACAGTCAAGCTTTCTGCAGTGGTCATCTCTTCTGAAATAAAGATTAGTGACGTACATACTGGGAGTTGACCAGATATCCGTAGACAGGTCCTTAATTAGATCAATCAAATATACATTCAAATAGCAAGTCTGTGTTATTATCTTGTGTATGAAAGAATAAGATAAATCTTCAACGTGCTAACATTTTCCTTCATCAAATCTGAAACAGACTAGTGAAGTAGGGAGGGATTCTCTCTTTATTTCAGAAAGCTAATGCCTTACTAATCCCTTAGCTCTCTACAGGAATTTATATATAAGCCTTGTGGATACAGAGACAAACCCTGGTTATCTGAATTGCTGGTATCTAAATTTCTGAAATCCAAAGGTCAGGTGTCTCCCCTGAGGACAGATGCTCTGGCAGGCCTTTGGATTTCAGAAACTAACTTGATGGTATTTGAACAGTGGTAACACAATTTTAAGTGCTATATTAAAATGCCTTGGATCAAAGTGGGGAAGTTTTTCTTTGTTTTAGTAATAAGTGTTTAAGTTGCTCCAAATAGTACACACAAACGTAAATAAAGATTTTCCCTCTTAATTAGTGTCAACATGCTAGTTTGCTCAATATAGTTACACTCAGTGGTGTTATATTACATAATGTAATCAATATATCGCTATACCATCCCAGCCATTCATTGCAAACTCATATTAGTTTTTATTTACTTTTAATTAATCACACAGTTACCATCTCCTAACAGGACTGAAGGCTGACCTATATTAAAAAGCCCCAGGCTGCTGGCAAACCAAAGATGGAGCTACGCTTTTCACTGCAACACATGGTGGGAGAACGAGAGACAACAGGCATTATTTGAAAAGAGGTTAAAACTGAGTGTAAGGAGAAACTCTCTTCATGAGGATGCGGCCCTGCAAAGCAGTGCTGTCTCCAGCCTCGGAGGTTGCAATGCCCTGCACAACCCGGTCCCCTCGCACAGCTGGCCCAGCCACAAGCAGGAGCTGTGACCATGGACCTGCCAAGGTTGGTTAACTTGAACCATTTTGAGATTGTCTCTTCCCCACTGCTATGTAGATAGTGGGTCTCATTCCCTGAGTCTGGAATTCAAGGTGCAAAGTCATTTGACTTATTGCCCTGTTTTCAAAATCTCTCAGCTTCATAATTTCTTCCAGCTGTGATAATAGCCTTCAGCTTCCTACCCATTCTGTCAGTTTTTAGGAGGAACCATAACCAATCTTTCTACCAGTAGACATTTTTCTACCCAGACAGGTGCTTGGGGGCCAGACCAGCTGACATAGGTCTGCAGTAAATGGCAGACATGAAGAGGAAAACAAAGAGAACATATGGCAGGACACAAAGGGCAGAGGACAGGCACTCCAAGCATGCAGATCCCCTGCCTAGGAGGGTTTTTTACACTTGACTTGCATGCAGCCCCAGAAGATTCAAGCAAGTTCTTCAAGAGCCATTCCAGCTGCTGTGCCTGGCAGCACATCAGTCCCCCGACAGGTTTTTCTGCACAACATCGAAACGTGTGACACCGGTGTGGGGGCGACATCTTGCCCTGTACTAGCAGCCCCTCCTGAACAAGAAACGTGGAGACTGTGGCACAGCAGCATCTCAGTGGTCACACCCAGAATCAGGTCAAGTTCCGGGTACTGCCCCAAAGCAGCTGTCCTGGTGAGGTGCCCGTGACAACAGACACTGCATGGCACTGTGCTTGAGGAAACATTTTCCTAAGGGAAGAGAGGCAAGAGCTGACCTTTCATAACGTTAGCTCTTACATTTGTGAATGTGTGTTTCTGTCCATCTGCAATGGGGATCAACTGCCCCATAGATAATGGAAAGGCAGCTGTGCTTCCAGGCCAGCAGCACTAACCTACAGGCATCCTGTAATCAGCATCCTCACCCAAAAGTCCAGAATAAGGCTTCACATCAGTCACAGTATGGAGCAGTTGGTTTGGTGCCACACAGCCCTTACCCAGGTGATCCTGGGGAGAAGGAATAGCTTTGCAGAGGAGGCTGGGTTGCTGGTCTGCGAGACAGGCCTTTCTGGTCAGTGACCTTAGACTAGAAGCTTCTTGGAATATATGCCCTTAAAAGTTGTTTAGACTAGAAGCTTTTAAGTGCATATATTCAATAAGTTGTTTCCTCGCTGCTAAATAAAATGCTACTCTTCTTGGAAGGTCACACCTTGTTTTGCTAGTTTTGCCAGCTCAGAGTCAAGGCAATGAACAGCCTGACCACTCATCATCACATATGTAAATGTTCATGTATACGCTACTGTTCAACATTGCTTCACAGAACTAGGTGTAGAAATGGCTGCAACTGAGCAAGCCGAGGGTGATGATACACATAAATCCTAAAAATAAAGGTTTACTTACTTGTTCTACCACACGCTACACCAGAAATCGTCAGCTTTGGTTTCAAAAGCACTTGTGCAGCTACACAAGGCTTCAGTTTCCCAACAAGCATTGCCACACTGAAGCAATACTAAATACTCCAGTGACTGCCTGAGCCTACAGTGTAAAATCAGAGGAGCGTCCAAGGGAGAAGGTCGTCTTTTCACTTAGCAACCCTCAAGTTGAGCATAAGACTCCTACTGCCTTTTGGGGAGAGTCAGATCTACCCATGCTACTCATTACTGGCACTCACTTTATTTTGTATTTATTTTGCCTTTTCCTTCAACCGAAGGAAATTAAGGTACCACCAATCAAGGCCTAAAGCCAAGTAAGAGTCTATGTGGAGTTGCTCTGAAAGTCATCTACAGAAATTCTATAGAATTTCTGTACAACGTGCTTCTTCCTTCTTTTATGCAAAGTAGCACTCAGTCGTCTGAATGTGGTAGTCTAAATTTCTGAGAAGTACTTCACTTCCCAATTGGGACAGCCCAAAAGAAAGCTGAGATGCTGGGCTTTGATTTGTTCAGGCACTGCAACTAAATTTTAACCATGTGCATTTATAAAAGAGTCTCCACACAGTGGATCTCATGACATTAAATTCATATTCAAATTTCAAACCAACTTTCCTTACTGCCTCCCCCTGACAAGCCCTCCGTTCCTCATGTTCCTCATTTCATTCACTGGCGGCCTTCTCCCATTTCCTCTGAGCTGTTATAAAAGAGAGATTCCTTGCCCAAGTTATAACGCACATTTCTGATCATTATTACCTTGGATCAGATTCAGACCAGTAAAAAAATACCCATTTTTATTCCCCTGTTCTCTGTGTAACTCAATATATATTGCCTAGCAATCCTAAAAAGTGCAAAGCACAAGAACGCAGATAACATTTAGTTTCCAATATTTTATTTCTGTTAAAGCATATATTCCATACCAAGAAAACATGTTCTGCCAAGATTTCAGACATGTATGGCATAACAAAATATGGGTGAATTAAAATCTTTGCTTCAAAACACAAGATCTCTAAAAAGAGATTCAGCAGGAAGTACATTTCAGACACAAATGGTTTCAAATAGGTACATTTTGACATACAGAAAAAAAATAACAGCACTGAACGACCCAAGTCAAGAAAACATTACCTTCCAACCTGGAATTGCTATCTCTCTTCCGACATCCACTAACCTCACTACTTGAGAGGTCTGCATGGTCATCACCAAGAGAAATGTTAAGAGAAATGTACCAGCAGATGAACAGTTCGACTTTCCACTGTTCAACAACAGCTCAACATTTCCACTGTTATACAGTTCTCCCTGTTAACACAGACACAGAGTAACAACATCTTAATTAGTCATTACAGGATTTGCAGTTAGGGGGTTTGTGTATGTGTGAACTTCAAGTTTGGGCCTGAAGTTTTGCTTTGGTTGGCTGGGGGACTCCCCTCTGCATTATTTCTTTTTTTTTTTTTTTTTTTTTTTTTTTTTTTTGCTGATGGAAGGAGAGGGAACAACTAACTCTTCAGGAGAGGAATGCAGCAGCTGACTTGGCGATACAGTTCCTTCCCCTTAATGTATTCTTACTCAACATCCATGAAATGTATTTTGGAGAATCTGTTCCTCCTTAATCTGTGAGCCCCAATCCTTTTCCTTCTTTAACAATTTCCTTCTCTACTACCCATCTGCAGTATTTAACAAATGAAAAAAAATTCTTTGTCTCTTTTGCAATGAAACATCACCACTTTGGTTTTGTTCTTGATCATATATGAAGTGGAAACCAGCTTTAAGTAGCATGATTAAGTACTACTCTGATAAAAAATTATTCTAATGTCTACTTAACTGGTAATACGAGTGAGATTTACAAGAGTGAAGATGCAATGGATTAATACTTTAGTTCAGTCCCTCTTTTAAGATAATTAACATTATGGATATGTTCTTTGTAGTTAGTTATGTACCAAATTTGAACCACACTCCATGACAGACCGATCAATAAAGATTACTGAGCATGGAATAACCTGCTCTTCATTTCCAATGTCCCTTACACCCCAAAATCGGTGCTAATCCTTACCTGCAACTTGTCAGAAGGCCGTGTACAAATACCCTTTTAATTGCCTTCAACAGAAAATAAAACCTCTAATAATCAAACTCAACAGCACACTAAGGGTCGGGAAAAAGCAAAGATTTTGACAATTACAGCTTGGAAAAGAAACCAACAGATTTAAAGAACAAAAAAAAAAAAATCCATTCTCCAAGGCAACCAAGAAGCCACTTCCTCCTGAATTGCTCAACTTCTAAGATTTCTGTCTCAACTGCTGACTATTTTGGACTCAGTATAAAAAGGAAAAAACTAAGTTACTATTCCATATCAGACCTCATGAAGTACACCACCATGACCAAAGAGTTGCGCTCTCAAAATTATGCATGCTTTGTTGTATTCATTAAAACTGCTGTATAGTGGTTAAATCCTTACTGGGGAGCATTACCAAGAACCACAGGTAAAAGCAGACACATGGAGGCACAAAACAAACCCTATCGCAACATCTTGTTTCAAATAATCATCCTTTCCTCTTGCCACAGACAAGACAGACAGAGACTCCTTTTAAGTCACTCAACTTGAAATTTTAATGGAAAAAATATTACTTTTTATTTCAGTGAGGTTCTTATGCAAGTTTCTGAACTATTTTATTTTAAAGTATATCTGACATGCATCTCTAGTCCAAATGAAACCACACATACCAACTTCCATTTCACTGTCCTTCAGGAGTTTTTGTTAGCTGTAAACACCGTATAAACAAATTTGCCACAAAGATGCTTTGTACAGGACCATAAGACCACACTTTGTAGCAGGTCTTTATGAGCCATCAAGTAAGTTAAAGACTGATTTTAAAATTCCTTCCATTACTGTTTCAAATTAAATAAATTTTATAACAATAATACAACTGGACTTATGGTGCCGGAATTGTGGGGTTGAGGTGCGAGTTCCAACACAGTCTTCAACAACTACAGAAATAATGGAATATTCAAGTGACACATGGCCATAAAAAATGGATTGAACTCACACAGCTGAACAAGACCCTTCTTGAGAAGCAAAAGATAGAAAGCTGAAACTGATGTTTCTGCCATGAGAGATTTGGGGGTGGAAGTACAAGTGGAAAGGATTGAATGGACGTCACACATCGAATCTTGCAGTCTCAAAAGAGAATGTCTTCTGTACATAGGGTATCTCTAAAGCAGACTGAATCATACTTTCAGCAATTCCAACAAGACAGCTCAGGCCAAGAGGACCACCATTCCCTGAGTGGCAGCACTTGTGCAAATCCTAAGACAATTTGTCATCTACTCAAATACTCATCCATGGTACAGACACTGAGCAATAAAACACACCCTGAGCAGTCTACGTAACTCCTTAGCAAAACACTTGCCATCTCAAAAATGTCTTTAAAGCCTTTACGCCCAAATTACTCCCTGGCCTAGGACATTAAGTGCTAGAGGTGATTTATGACTGATATGGATCACATTTGCTATAGAAATATAGCAACTCAAGCGCTATCACAGATGTACCATTTTTTCTCCCCTATCGGGACCATACATGCTCTGTTGGTCTGTAAGTGGAGTCTGGCACGATGGGTTACAAGGGCCTCTGGTCCCACCAGCCCACACCGTACGGGCACGTGTCCCAGCACTCATCACAGACCAACACAACCCACCCATGGGCACTCCAACTCTGCGCAACCTCAAAACAGAAGCAGTATGACATAAAACTGTGAACTGAAAATCAAGTGCAAATAGGGTGAGATTTACAGCACCTTCTCAATTCACTTAGCATGTTATTGTACTGCAATGGTTGCATTGCCTTTATTACACCGCAGTGTGATCACCCAGCTGTAAAAGCATGAGATTTACAACTGCCACATCTTATGCACAGTACTACTGTACATTGTTTGGTGTTCTGAAGTGGGGCAGGGGAGAGAGATGTTGAAAATCAAATTATCTCCCAGGCTCATCCTCTGAAGGATTAAAAAAAAAAAAACAAACAGCTATTTACTTCATTTTAATTTCATGAAAACAGGAAGTCGTAACTTTTGACCTTTGCTTAGGCAAAGGCCGTTTGCAGTAAAACTTGACTTGGATCAAAGCAAATGCCTTTATTTATTTATTTTAAATATTTCTATAAAGTATCAAGCGATTCTGTCTCTCATGAAAAAATAAATTTCTCTATACATTTTGTAGTTTGAATAATATGCAAGGGCAGTTGCATTTTGCAGCATACTGAACTGAAGAATAAACCCAAATGAGACACTGTCACTGACACTGGGGAGAGCTGGAAACAGCAACACAAGCAAGAACATAACGAGTTCACCAAAGCACTAGGCTACGGGGGGAGATGATGATGATTAAAGCAAAGAAAAAAACACAAGGCGCAGCCAGAACACAAGCAGCTGGTGCCCAGGGAGTAGGAAGGACTTGGGCTCCACAATAACAGGACCAGTTGCATAATCCGTGCTGCCTGAGAAGTTATACAATGTCCACCCCTCTTCTTATTAGGGAAACAAATAAGCAACCAATAAATCCTTTCAGTGCGCAGTGCCAAATAAATCAATTACCACATGTTAAATACTACTCAAGATAGGGGCCTCTGTAGTTTCAAATGCTATTTTTTTAGCTTACTTGAGCATAAACCATTAAATTCCATGTTACTCCTTACTAAAAATACCTCCTTTTCCCTAAAAACATCTCCTAATGCCACTGCCAAGCCACAAGAATTTACCACTGGCTTTTCTAGCCCTACTCTTGCAAGACACGTTCATGCTGCAGAAAGCTGTATGCAAGGCTAGGCTGCATGGAACAAGACCTGCCCTGTCACCACAGAACTCTGTGAATTCTGTGCCTATTGTGACATTTGCACTGGAATCAAGCTTCTGAAAAATCCCAAACGTTAACACACCTGTTGTTCCATAGGTGGATATTGTGCAGATACTTACAGCACAAGTGGCAAAATGTTCATAACAGAGATGAAACAGCTTAAGAGGAAGCACACATCGCCAAAAAATGACCAGAGCAGAGGTTTTCCTGACTGATTGTGTGTTGTACAGACCTGTACACTGTGGCACTACACACAGAATGAAAGAGAGGTTTGCCTCAAGTGTGAAAGACCCTGAATATGCTGCATGCTGATTAAAAGGCAGTAGACTTTTAGCTTGCCAGCACTAAATCAATGAAGATAATTCTGGCCTAATTACTGGTCTCTTGTTAAGGACTGGGACCAAAAGAATACAAGTTTTATCTCCCCTTCCAAAATCTGCATTTCTCTATGATCATCTATCCTCTCCTCTCAGTCTTGTCCATTTGGTTCTTCCTACTTCTGGGTCAGAAGGTTTACATCTTACCACTGTGGTTTGGGCTCACAGCCCAACACTGCTGCATTGCAGAGTCAGCAAAGACATGATGCAGCGATATTCTTGAACTTCTTTGGATATGAGAATAGGTGTCATTGCTGCCAAACCCTGAGAGCCATCCAGATATAACTCAGAGACCCCACGGCACTTCAGAAAAAGTAAAAACCCACGACAAAGATGCTGAGGAGGTTTTCTCAGCCATTTCATGTCCTGTTGTTATCTTCTAGTTTGTGCCCTAATATTGCAGAATTCTCTGACTGTGCAAAGAGAGCACAATCATTTGCTAGTCTGCTCATCGCTAAAACCCCAGGCAACAGCCTCTGTTCAGCAAGGATGACTACCAGCAAGAATCACAGGCATCAGGAAAGTGGTAGAGATGCTATTCAAGCTCGTCTCAAAAGAGCAGACACGGACAGGCTCTTTGGGAGACACAGGATGACACGTAAAAGGAAGAAGGACTGCCAGCATGCCAACTGCCCAGAGACTATGCTGATTACAGAGAACACCCCGCTTCCAGCCAAACCATCTCCACATTCACTCCACTTTCACTTCATCACCAAGTAAGGAGAAATGGAAGTTAAGCTAAGGCCTCTCTAAACATATGGCTGTCGACTACAAGCCATGCCTGTAAATCTTCCTCTCTGCACTTCCAGAACACAAATCAACTTAAACTTGTTTGCTCGAGGTGAGTCAGTGGTGTACTATGATGGTCTGTTTGGCTGGACTGTCCTTATTTTGCTTCAGCGAATCCTCAGGGAAAGGCTCTCCCTCACTTCCCTCCAACCCCACTCTCCCGACGGCTCACTGCACTGCTCACAGTACAGAAAGGGCTCGGTCCCGTTCCTGGGAGTGCTCTGCAAGGCGCTCATGCATGGCACCTGACCTTGTGTAGCAGCCCCGAATAGGAGCTGGAGAAGATGGGGACTGGTGCTCACAGGAGGTAGCTCAGCAGCTCCTTCTCTGACCCAACAGCCTGCACATCAAAGCTGAGTGTGTCTACCAAAATAATTCCATTACAAGGTAACTAGTAGTCTGCAAGTTCTCTCCCCTCCCAAAGCGTCTCCTAACTTCATGTAACGGACACAGCAGCAAAAAGCAAGCCACCTCTCTGCCACGCAACTCTCTGGTTGTTGCTGCTACACCTGGTGCAGACTATCCTGACCAGCTACAGTTTCAGAGGCAGTGACCATGCCTTGGAGACATTTCAGCAGCAACCAGCACCATAGCAGGGAGTAGCTCACTTAGAACTTGGCTTTTTCTTCATATAGTGGATTGCTGCAGCTGGCAACAAACCAATCCTTAAAGCCTCTTATCATGAATACACTACAAAGCAGCATAGCTTTACCTATAATATCTTGGCTGTGAATTAAATAAGCCACTTATCTTCCCTAATGCTTCCAGAACAACTTGGAATTTTGGTTAAAGACCTGTTCTGCACCCAGTGCCCCTTGCACCAACAGGATCTGCAGTCCCCTCGCTCCCCTCCTGGCAAACACCTCGGACACTTCCCACTTCCAGGACTTAGGCAGCAGCCAGGGCAGCCGTTCCACACATGTGAAGAGCAAAGCAGCTCCAGCCCACTCTTAAAACAGTTCCGTGCACTAACACTAGTGCCACTGGAACAGCTAGTGCCATCTGAAGCATGATAAAATGTGGACAAAAACAGGAAGATCTGATAAGCTCTGTCTTCTCTTGCTCCTCTTTCTTTCTTTCTTTTTTTTTTTTTTTGGGGGGGGGGGGGGGGTGGGAGCACCCGGAGCAGTAGTGCTCTAGGACTCCAATGCTCAAAAGCTGACACGCTTCATAAATTCACTTACGAGACAGTTACCTGAACATGAAAAAACAAGTCAGTCGAAAATCTCACAGCTAAGCTTTCAGTATTGTTGCATTACCCACTTCCTAACCCACAGGAAAATAGTTTATATGAAAATACACAGCTTACTAATAAGAGTACACATCTGAAAGACCATTAACTTAAATGACTCACTTTTTAGGTGTCAAGGGTTGTTCTGTAGTTGATAATTTCCAACTCAACAGCCCTATGCAACTACGATCTTGATTGCCATTCCCTTAGATGCTGGTTTTGAGTACGTGCAGAATGCCATTACTTCTTCCCAGCGCTATAGGGCCATCCTCAACATCTGTCTTGATTTTGGACAACTAGGTACTCTAGGCTAGATGAGATGATGCATGCCCTGTCTGGTTTAGTTTATGAGCTGTTTCTTTAAACTCAGTAACCCACTATCAGATATTAAATCCCACAACTCTTCAACTACCATTTTTAAACGAATAATGGGCAGAAAACTAACTTAAACTCACCACAAAGCCCCTCCTAAGCCACTGGTGTTACTGCTTTTTAAATATAAGGTTAATTTGTCCTTAGACTTTAAAAATATAGTCAAGACCTGTTCTGTGTCCTAAAAAGGTTCCCAAGTCAATTAAAAATCTCCTTCTGTGAAGGGGATAGAGAGAAAGGAGCAAACCAGAGAGGAGAGAAAAAAATGCAGAGTAATTGTAAGCACAGCCATTATCAATTACATAGAAGGAAGATAAATTTGAGATGGCAAGTTATGTATCCAGAAGAATAAAAGGAGAAACATCTGGAAGACATGAAGGAGAAGACAGACTACAAGTTTGAGGATGCACAGGTCCAGAAAACTCATCTACTTAAATCACTAGAAGCTCAAACGCACATGTTCAATTCCAATTCTTCTTGCTTTGTAACCCTAAAGTTTAGCACAGAAAGAGGTCCCCAAAAATAAAGTGGCACTAGCATAAAGCAATGAAGGAGAGATGAAAAAATGCTTTTTTCCCCTTTAAACCACTGAAAGGCTTTTGCCAGCTTTCTCAGTAGCATATTCTAGGAAATCCCAAAGCTTACTTTGTTTTGGCCTAAGAACACCACAAACATGAATGTATTATTTCCAAAACTTGTCAAGGCTCAACCATTACTCCCCTGCCCAACAAAATAAACAAACATAAAACTTTCACAGAATCATAGAAACACAAGGTTGGAAAGGACCGACAGGATCATCTAGTCCAACCGTCCTCCTGTCACCAATACTACCCACTAAGCTACTAAATCATATCTCGTAGCACCTTGTCCAGGCGCTTCTTGAACACTACGAGGGGCGATGACACCACCACCTCCCTGGGCAGGCCGTTCCAGCACCTGACCGCTCTTTGAGAGAAAAAGTTTTTCCTGATATCTAATCTAAATCTCCCCAGGCGCAACTTGTGGCCATTTCCTCAAGTCCTATCATTAGTTATCTGGAAGAAAGCCTGACCCCCTCCTCATCACAACCTCCCTTCAGGAAGTTGTAGAGTGCAATGAGGTCTCCCCTGAGCCTCCTCTTCTCCAGACTATATCCCAGCTCCCTCAGCCACTCCTCATAAGACTTGTGCTCCAGACCCCTCAACAGTTTTGTTGCCTTTCTCTGGGCATGCTCCAGGGCCTCGATGTCTTTCATTCTTACATCATCCCCATTACAATGATTTAAGCAAGTAACCCAAAGAAACAAAATCAGGACTTATCTACCTAGTATAAAAGTGAACTTCTTGAACTTACTGATCATCCAACCTATGGGCAAAAGGGAGTCGATCCAAATTCTTTTCGTCTGTAACTATTATACTGATGACAATTTACTTTTCCATGCATATACTCTGAAATAAATCTAAGGGCAAAAGAGTTCAGTTTTAGAAAAAATGTATTATTTATAACGTCAATGCTATCCCACAGTTGGATAAACACAAATCATCAGAAACAATTCAGAACAAAAAGAACCTAATGCTCACTGTATTTTCGCTTTGCTGTCTAGTGATAATTAACAAAATGTCCATATTAAAAAGGTGGGGCTGGGAGTGGTAAAGAGCATTGAGCAGGGGCTCAGCCCATCACCCCCATGCTGTTGTCAGTGGTTTCTCCCCTCCTCTGAAGCATTTCCAGGAGGAGACCAAAGAAATATCTCCACAGCAATCTTGTTCCAACCAATATTTTGGCATTAATCTAGTCCATTTGCTTTAAAACTGAAGCCCAATATACTGTATCACCAACAGACATCTAGAAAGTCCACAGAAGTTTTGAAAAAAATATTTCTTTTAAGGGCAGATCAGGAAGGCCATACAATTGAGATTATGACAAAAACAGACAAAAAAAAAAAAACAGCAGGAAAGACAAATGAACTCCCTGACAAACCAAGACAGAAGCACACAAACACACTCTCTCCCTTGCTTGATTCCCCTATTGTGAGCTAAGCTTTTTGAAAGAGCAGAATATCTGAACAAAACAAAAAATGGAAGTAAAAAAATGCTTTTGCTTTATTTCAAGCATTCCCAGGACAAACAGTACCACACATGGCAGACTTGAGGGGCACATGCCACAAGAAAAACATTAACTGTGAGGCAGAGGCTGACTTCTCTTCCTCTTGGCAAGCTGACACAGTCCCTTTTGCCCTGCCTGTCCAGACATGCCGGCACACCACTGGGAAGCAACTGAACAGCTTAAAATAACGTCGATGTAGTAGAGTGCGTGTTCAGACAGCACCTGCTCCTCTATCAGAGAGAACAGTTACTCTACAATCCAGCAATATGTGCCCAAGAAGGACTGGGAAGAAGGGAACAAGGGGCAGGACATCACTGACCAGTGAGATGAACAGAGGAAACAAGAGCAGGAGAAATAACTCAGGCTGACTGAGGAACATCAGAGGTGTACAACAAACATCCCCTTCCCCAATTCCAAAGCATTTTCCTCTGATGAAATAGCAGGAGGCAAAAGCTCTGTGCAAGTCCAAATGGGGCCAACTACTACTATTTTCTAGAGTGAAATGGGGTGAGAAAAAAAAAAAAAGGAATATTGCATGAAATCGCAACACCGTTTTCTTTGGCTCTCAGGGCACTGGCACAGTCTCTGTAAACAGCCTTCCAAGAGCTGCTCCTGCACAAATGGCACCGCTCTTCTCCCACTGCCAGCTCCCTGCCTTGGCGACAACACAATGAGCAGAGTGGAAGAGAAACGCTTTGTTTCAGTACTAAGGGGACCTCATATTCCACAACTGTCTGTTGTGCTTAAATTTCCAAATACTAACAAATACCTGGAGTCCTTGCCTGCCATGTAGCAACTTAGGAAACGTCAACCTTTTTGAGACAAAGTTGTAGGTGACTACAATATTATTGCTTAGACAAGCTGTTTTAACTTAGATTTTACAGACTTCTTTCTTGAAGACATTTTTATTTGCTATCTCATCCACATCATTAAATTTTTTGGCTTGAGACAAACTTGGTCTCCTACCATGGGTGTGCTCATTGACTACTCAAGCTGGTATGCCCTGCTCGGCATCATTAAACTGCCATCTTCAGCTCAGCAGCTTCCCTTCAATCACATGAAAGGCACATCAGGTCAATAAGCTAATGCAAACAATAAACTAGGAGAAGACAATAACTCATGCAGTACACTGAGTTACCTGGATGAATACACAGGAAAAACAAGTGGTAACTGGCTGCAAACTGATAAAGTTATTGGGGTTTCTTGGTTAACAAGGCACCTTCTAGTATCCTACATTTTAGCACAGCCAAGTTCACGGCTGAGGGTGAAGAACCAGAGCAGAAAGAAGGGGTCAGCCAGCATCAAATGCCAACTACAACAGGACAACCAAGGCGAGTGACGTGGCCTTGGATACGGCAGGAGGTGTCCCCAAGGGGCGCCTGAGGGGGACTCAGAGCAGGCAAGAAATGTTACCCTGAGCACCACAGCGCTGGCAGGCTTCTCAGACACCTGAAGGTCACGCCTTATACAAGATGCCAAGCTGAAGAGGGCACGTAAAACACAAATAACGACTACCTATCACTTAAATGTGGTAGGTGTGGGGGGTGTTGCTTTTTGATTTTTTTTTTAATTATTTTTTAAGATTTTTTTTTAAATCGTTGAAAGGAAGGTTTATTATTGAAGGCCAAAACAAAGTTCAAAAGAGGCTGGGGTAGCTTCTCTGTGTGCAGACCATACCCATATAGCACAGGGCTCTCAAACGTGTCGGAGAGTGCTATTACAAGCCGTGGAAGGTAAGCAAACTCACTGTCAGTCTCGGAATAAGATCCTTAGGAGAGTGATGATCAGCCAGAGAACATACCACTCGCCACGCAAGGCTTCTCCCTAGCACAGAGTAACTAAGCGCGCTACATCCTAAAAAAGACACTTGGATTCCACTGAAAGACGTTGGAAGCAGTGCAGTGATGTCTTACTGTTTATGTGGAAAGATTTCTTGCTATGAAAACTATTACAATGATCCCAAAACCACTGAAGTGCCAGATCCTTCATACGCCAGTTGTTTTCATCTAGGAAATGACAATACACAGAATGAAAAGATGTCATACATTTCAATGATACTGCTCCACTACACATTTTTCCTCCTTCTCTGGAACTTAACATGTTCTTGGTCCCTTCCCATCTCCCTTTTCCAAGTCATTTTATTGAAAAACATGTAACTTACGCTGAGCTAATTATTCTTCAAGACGCAGACCTAAGACTTCGAGATGTAGATTGAGGCCTTGCACAACAAACAGCAGAAAATAAGAATAAGCTATTAAGTAGGATATATTTTGAGACAGCATTCTATTTTTAGCATGAGCCAGCCGCCAACCCTGAAATTTAGCCATCTTCTTCTTCCCAGCCCTGTTTAAAATACTGTTACATTTTGGGAATCCTATCTCAGGAAGATTCATTACAAACAGTATAGAGAAGAATGAGAATCTTACTGACATCAGAATACTTGAGCACAGAAATAAAAAAAAAAAAAAAAAGGGAAGAAGAGACAACCAGGATGTCTCTGTAAGAGACAGACTGAAGTGGCATTAACACAACACACAAAATCACGTACAGATGTATCCTGCCATAGATTGCCAGTTCATAAATAGAAGAGGGAGACACTGAAAATGGAAAGCAGGAAGGATAAATCAGAATAAACATGTGTAATGAAACTCACTACCGCTTTTGCAGAGTTTGCTATCATTAGGGAAAAGCATTACTCTTTTACTGGACACAATGAATGCTGCCATACCTCCAATCAACAGCTTTAAAAACAACTATAAATCCTCATGTGTTGAGGAGACAGGTTGCTTAGGCAGCAGCTTCCCCTGCGGACAAACAATTTCATTTATCAGCCACAAAAGCTGTCCTTCCTCGATCCTGTGAACCACCTGCTAGTGGCCACTGTCAGACTAACAGCATACCATACTGTATTATTTCCTTGACGTGCAAAGCCTGGAAAAGTATGTTTCTGAGCACTAAAGCAATGCCGTTCTTCTCTATTGACACTTCAGTCTGTCTAAGCTTTATTCTGACAGTACTTGATGAGAGAGTTGGAGGGAAACAGTAAACTGCATTTTTAACCAAGTGCTCAGAGTTACAATCAACTGACAGACATGAAAAGAGAATCCTACAGCCTTAGCATTTGCTTGCCACTCTGCATTTTTGTTCAGTTCCTACAAAAATACTTAATCATAAATAACCAAAGAAATGGAAAGGGGGGGTGGGGGGCATCATGAGAAAGGATTTTTTCTACCATTTTTACTTTTGATTGCTAGATTTTACTTGTTAACTAGCAAACTGGTCGTGGCCATGTCAATAGTCATTAACACAAGAGAAAGAACAAAAAGGACAATTTTACAAAATTTTTCAGTGTATCTGTACACAAACCCCTCTTGCCCAGTATATGTAAATGGTAGCAATACTTGTATTAGTGGGAAATGAACAGACAAAGAATAAAGGTCTTTCTCAGGCCTCCATTTTCTATTCATGTAGACCAGGAAAAAAAGCTATTTGTCTACAGAAAGTGCTGGAGAATAGTTTTCATATATGAACACGGAAATGCTGCTGTGTACCAACTGTGCTTTTTTATCTTCCGAGCTACCAAGATCACCCATAAATCCTGAGCAATAGAGCTCTTCTAGAAACCTGGGTTATTCAGAGACTGATTTTGCCAAATGCAATTGAATGCTTCAACAAGCAGGTATGAATTCTGACCCATGTTCCTATTCCTATTTTTGAAGTTAATATTCAACTTTCAGTCAAGTCCAAGAGTTCCTGATTGAGCCTCCGCCCCCTTACCGATTAACTACATGCTCATCCCTATGAGCGTAAACCCTGAGCAAAGTAAAAGGGTCAAAGGACACATAGTTTATAGTTTATTTGCTTAAATTCACAAAGGCAACCTCCTTCCCCCTCAGAGGTACGAGCCCTTCATATGCTGTGCTAGCTTACAGTGAGGCTTACCTTAGCCAGGGCTGGGGTGTCACAGACACCACACAGCTACTTGCTCGCTCTCACTGTCAAGACAGAGCTTTCTGAAGAGCAGCCGCAGCACAAGGCTAACCATAGATCAGTCATAGGTCCCACGATGACATACAGTTACAGTACAACATCCGGTATTCCGAAACCCATCAAACAACAAAGTGTCTTGCTACCTTTACTATCATTTTAAAAAAAAGTATGAAAAAACAAGTGACCCCCACACACACACCTAACTGCCAAAGACCTTTGCAGTCCACCTGAAAGATCCCCATCTTCATCTGCTACTTAAAACAAAGAAAAAGTTTCCCTCACACCCACCACCACCGTCACTTCTCACTAGCTCTAAAGAGTGGGGCCGGCAGTCCCTAAAAGCTCAGCTACAATACCCCAGCAAACAGCCTGCTCCAAGCAGGACTACGCCTCCCAGTCAAAATTTGTCTAGTGCGTGGAAGCTGCCACAGGTAAAATGCGATGAAGTCAAGCCCTTCATCCAAGCACATAATAAAGACCAGCATTCAAACACAGCAGAGCTTAGTCTGTTGAGGGAAAATCTTACCCCATTGCTGATGCCAGAATAAACCCTTCACCACATTCCTGATACCCAGAGATACTGCAGAGATCCTCTCAGAACAACGGAGCAAAATAAATTTTAGATTAAAAGAGAAAATAGGACTCTTAAAAAAAATAGTGGTTTGTCATGCATTTTGGACAATGCCCAAGACAAAATATTATCTCTAAGTGCATTTTTGGAGGCAGCAAGAAGTTCACTGTACCTCTTTAAACACACTTTTAAGGACAACTTTATAAAGGCCACCTGTGAAAGAGAAATAACAATACAAAAACTGCCTACATCCCTCTCTCTCTTCACACACACAAAGAAACAGTGTCAAACTGGAGCAGAATCTGGTGCCACTTAGTACTACTATGCACAGAAACAGCCGTGCAGACACTTTTTCAATAAAGCTCCTAAAAGCAACATCCCTTCTCTCATAGACTACGTAGAACTAGAGAACAAGGGATACTTTCTGGTTTTGGACACAACATTGGGTCCTTTATCATAATAGTTTCACAGGCAGGTTAACTTCTGTGGTAACCTAACATGGAGCTACTGGAAAATGAACCCAAAGCAAAAAAACACGTTCATCAACAGGGACCCTGAACTGTTTGAGGCATGGGAATTTCCCCTCCTTCCTACTCAAAGGCAGCATTCAGAGCAGACTGCTACAAAAGGCAGACCACAAGCAGGTCTCCACTTAAGTGTCTCCACTTCTCCACCACAACCCTCAGCATAAAGCAAGGGGACAGACCTGATCTGAAATCCTCTCAAAATGAACAGCTACTAAAGGTACTACCACTTTTTTTTTTTTTTTAAACAATTGAGATAAGCTCATTCTTGTGTGTTGTACTGTTACTGGCTTTTATCTTTTTCATTTGAAATGTTTGTCCTTATAGAAACCCACAGGCTGCAAGTTCAGCCTCATTCCTCCACTTTTCTAGGCAATGATGTAAGAGAGCATGGGCGGGAAAGACGAGGACAGCCTTCATCTTTCAAATTGGTTCTGCCTGTGCCACAGGAAGCTAAGGCCTCATCTTGCTATGTTGTATGCCAAATCCGAGCTACAAGAGAAACATCAACTATTGTGATGAAATGCTGTCCAGATCTCATTTTAAAAAGAAAAACAATTTAAAGACACACACAGTTTGATTGAAAGTGTTCTTCCAAGGATGTGATTTGTAAATACATACACCTCCTCTGCTTTCATTAAAAAAAAAAAATCAGATCATTGTGTGCATTTGATGCACATACATATACACGTGTTTCACTGAAATAAAATTGGGTTATAGCTGTCGGTGGTTTAACTGACCACTAGGCTCTGATAATTCACACCAAGAGCCTAGGCAAAAGAACAAGGAAATCCAGTTCTAACACAAGCATATCCAGACTTCTTTCTCCTTAAGTGTGGAGGTATCCCCAGTGAAATTGCAAAGGATTTCTAACAGACAGCAAGGAAATAGTTTTCTTTTTAACCCTGATCCAACACCGCTAGAAACATGGTTACGTTCCTGGTAAGAAACTGAAAGCAAAATATTTCTGTCTCCAAAAGTTACTATGGTCAGAGTAACAAGCCTTGCCGCTCTACTTTTCAACTCTGTAACACTGAAAAGCTAGGAAAGAGACTCCCTGGTTACCTCATGACCCGCTGAAATCCTAAATTAAACATTCTTCACTACCTTATCCTCCACCACTCAGAGCTGTGAAAAGAAACTTTTGCAAAGCTAATTAACAAGCAAATTAGCATCCTCTTAGATCATATCCACTTGGTTTTTACGTTTCTGTGGTAGCTCACTGCAGAACTACTGACTCAAGTACAAGCATTTAAACTGTGATACATTACCTAAACTATTTATACGCCTATTCCATGTCACTGTTTATAAAGACTGTTTACTTTTGTCTGTTCAAAGATACACACTTTCTTCTGCAAACCCAAAGAAACTCCCCAATAAAATGAATTTCACTTCTCCGTTACTTTCTCAGATGGGAAACCAGTGGTAACAAGACCATTGCCAGCTCTGACCATATCCTTCTAAATCTCATAAGTGCCACAGCCCAACAGCATTTTGCCATGAGAATATACCAAATCTGTTTTAGCCCTCAGGGTTGCGGGGAAAACTTGCAAACTGCATGCTCAAGTCTCAAAAGACAAAAAGGAAAGTAACTTATTCCATGTTTGCGATGCTTTAAAAGCCACTGCTTAAGCAAATCTCACAACTTAGGGTCTGCACCACGACGTACCAACTCTTAGGTTAGCAAACCAGAGGACATCAAAAGGCTAAACTTTTACATTAAGAAATGCACTCCATGTGCTTTGTTTATCATTCTACCATGCAGTACATTCTATACTGCGTGCACTCATGCAAATACAAAGCAGGGCCTTGATCTCATCCCTGGCTCTCTAATGAAGACCTGAGGACCTCCATAAAATGCCATTAGAAATAAATAACTCCTGGCAAGAACACAGTTGCAGAGAGGAGGCCTAAGACCACAAGTGGCACTCTGAATGGTACGGAGGTGAGTCTTGGTGCAGAAACAGTAGAGAGTGGCTGTTCTATTATTATCAGCTTGCAGTGAAAGCCGTCTTTTTTCCTGTTCCCAAGTCAGAACACTAAAGCCCACCCTCTCCCATTCCATCAAGTTTCAACAGGTTTTGGCACTAAAACAAACAGGGGAAGAAGAAAGGTCTTATAAGATTATTCCACTGTCAGAACAGTGAGGCCCTGGTTCAACAGTAAGACAACTTGAACAGATAACCGGGCTTACAGTATGCAGCCTGAGGGAACTGAAAATTCCCAGCTCCTTATTCCCATTACTCTCCTGGCTATCCTCAGACATCCGCTTTGTTTCATTTCTGCAAAAAATAAGGATAACTTCTGAGCATGATACAGTAACAATCGCCCTCGCCAGTTTTCTGCACTCAGGGTGCAGGAGCGGTGTAAACCAGCATGGCCACTGAAAGACTCTCTGAATAAAGCCAAAAGCAAAAAGAGCTTCCACCAGCGCAGTACAGAACACCTACTATGAACAACTCAAACAGCAGTACTGCAAACCAGTCTAAAAAAATCTCAGACAGGAACAGAGACGGATTCTGCCAAGCACACTTCTACTTGATTTATCTTAGCTGTACCCCCTTCAGGTATTCTAAACAGTCCTTCTCCCTTCTGGCATTTTCCATCATCCAAGCACTCGAAATCTCTTCTTATAAATTTCTCCTACCAAGACAAGTCGATATTTTGTCTTCTTTTTGATTGAAAAGCACATGCAGTCTCTAGGTATGTGTTCTTTTTTGTTGTTGTTGTTTGTTTTTTACATTTTTTTTTCTTTTTTTAATACCATGTCATTTCTGGACACCCTGAGCATTCTCTTAGCCCGGCAAATTTTCTTCCTCTTTCCACAATGTCAGCTTACTTAAGTAAGGGATACACTTACGGTGCCAAGTAACCAAGCACAAACTTTAGAAAACTCCTGCTGTACCAACTCCCTCCCTTCTAATACAGCTCATCTGTTAGCTTACATTTTGGTTCTTGGAAAGAGCTGAGGGCAGCAAGCAACATCTATTTCTCACAGTGGCGTTCAAATTCAGCCCACCTTCTTCAGAAACACACCGCCAGCTACTGCTTCACACAAACCAATTTAATCTGCTTTGAATTATAACAAGATTTGTAACGACTTCACTGGAAAAATAATACATCTGGAAATTTAAGAACATAAAGCATGATTCATTTGCACCCACAGTCCATCTGGCAAAGCGATATTGGAAGAGATATAACAACAAGACAATCCAGGTAGAACTACCCAGGGATAAAAAATAAGTTGTACCCTCTAATACTTAATGTATTGTGATACCACTGCCTGCAGTGCAAGATGAAGCCAGAAAACATTTTGCTCAAGAGCTCCTGATCCACGTTCTTACTCCAGTCACTTTCCCAAAAGCAAAGAACCCTAAAAAACATCAGAGAATGATGCAGGAATCTATTCCACTGCTAGACATGTACCTGAGACTTTACTACAAAATGATCAGTGCTGAAGGTTTTGCCTTTATACATTGGCTAATTTGTCACAGCAGCTTTGAATTAAGCACTGATATTGGTAATTCTCCCCCTGCTCTGAAACCTTTCACCACAAAGCTTCAGACAGATGCAAAACAAAAGCTGCTATGTCCATTGGAGAGGAAATGGATGATTCAAGAAAGGGAACAACTTCTTCCACCAGCTATGGAATTATTCTAGTAAGTTGCTGGGAAAAAATTAAGCAAAAGAAAGCTCTAAAGGGTCTGACTTCTCTAAATTAGTATTAGTAGAACAATTGAAATAAGAACCTTAAGTTAGGCATACAACTGCTATATACTCATCCAATCTGAAAGAGTTGGACTCTTAGATACTTCTAGCGTCATATGTAGTTTCTCTAGAGCAAGTGAGAAAGAGATGAAATAAGAATATCTGGAAAATCCACTTCTTTGACTTGTTTTCAAATTTATTATTGTCTACACACTAAGTTAGACACTCTGCTCAGAGCTTTTTCCTTGTTGTGTTGTAATAAGATGCATGGCATTTAAATAACAATATTTGCAGAAGTACAAGAACTATACATGCATGTCTCGTTGCCGTAATTGAGATGCATTCATGTCATACCTTGCTTCTATATTCCTTAATGTTTACCCCCAAATTTAAAGCAATGTGCTTTCATACCACTCAGAATTAACCCATCGTTCATTTCTTGTATGCATTTACTCTTTCCAAGCACAACAGCACACTGTTGCTTTCAAAACATCAGAAAGACCCTTTTTACACATGCGACAGCAAGTTCTGCAATTTGTTCCTACTCTGCAATATGACAAGAACATTTGTAGTCACATGCATAAGACAGGCAGAAATCCTGCACAGGACATTGATGAAACGCCAAAACTAAAAAAACAACCAAAGCTATTTTCCCTTAAAAGAACCTAAAAGATGATGTGTAGCTCACATGGGAGCAATCCAATTTCACCTAAATGCCAAGCTTTTTTCCCCTCCAAATCTCAATATGGACAGTCCTACTTCCACACTCAACGTTGCTTGACATGTTGGGAAAAAAAAATTAAAAAAAAGGTTCCCTGCTGTTATCAAGACTCCAAGAACACCAGCACAATTTAAATAAATAAATAAATAAATAAAAATTACACACTTCTACTCAGAACAGAAATCAGGAAATTTTGCCCCAATGCTGTCTGTGACAGAAAACAAGATGTGTATGAAACCATCAGTCACAAAAGACTTGAGGAAAAACAACAAACACAAAACCACATCTCCCAGACAATATTGAGCAAATTCCATAGAAAAAGGAGTGAGACCTGTTCTTCCTTCTCAGCAGGCACTGGACAAAGCTGAGCTTTGCCCCTCTTCTGCAAGCCAGGGTGTGGGCCACAAACCCCATCAGTGTGAGCCCCTTCCCTGATGGAGAGCAACACCTGAGCGAAGGTGCAGCCTCCCCACCAGCTGCCGTCATTGAGTCCACTTTTCTAGCAGCTTCTAGAGGGAGGCTTCTGATTAACCAGAGCCCTCAGGAATAGGAGGCACACTGAGCTGGGAGGGACGCAATGTCCAACAGCCCTCCAGTACCCCTTGGCTAGGTCAAAGACCAAGCAGAAAAGCCCAGCTCCTGCAGCTCACGGTTATGTGGTTTAACGCTTCAGATAATCCAATCGTAGTCCACGTGCACATGAAGGTCATTCCCCTTTCACCACTCGTAAAAAATTCTTTTTTATTACACGACTCTAAAACACAACAGGTTTAAATAACATTTCTAATCAGAAAATGTTACAGTACTAACCCAACAGTTTTTATACGCTATTTGCCATTCATCCTTCACCTCTAAAGCTCTGATACAGTATAATTTAGATTACAGATCAAGAAAGATATGCAACAACTACACTACAGATCTTCTAGCTTCGCTTAAATCATTGTCCCCCTCATCTGACAGGTGACCCAACCGCAGACAGCCTGCATGTACTCCATTATCCGCAAGTGTCAAGAAAGGTGGTGTACACACTGAGCTGTAACACCACAGGAGAACAGGGGACACAACCAACAAGCAAAAGCTTGACGTACTGCAAAGCAAAACATAGGGTCTTTGCCAGACACATGCGTGAAAGACCTGGCCACCCAAAGCGTATCCAGTCTTGCAAAGTTTGTGGGGTCATCCCTGCACTACCACCTGAGCCAAGATGCTGCTCTCAAGCCCACACCGATGACTACAGATAAAGAGAGACAAGTGGCTAGCAGAATTTCATGTAGAATTTCATATGGCACCAGATGCTTTTGCACAGAGTCAAACAGGAATGCAGGAAACGGCGCCATCTATATTGTTTTAATCAGTTGCCCCACAGACAAGTATTTATAGGAGCCTTATAATTATGTCATGTATTATCCTACTGAACAAGGTGTGAATGGCCAAGCAACAGGACATAAAATGTCAAAAAGAAGTCAAGTAGCGATACAAGAGTGCAAATATTTATTTCAAGATGAAAACTGCAAAACAGAGTACAAAGTTAATGAAGCCTCTTCAAGGAGATGCGCCAGTCCTACACGAGTGTGATATGCAAAGGTTTAGTTATGACCAAAGTTGTAGTTCCTTCAGAATATATTTTCTGAAAGCAAGTATTTTCTGTAAAAAAATCAGCATTGCCAACAATTCAAAGCAATGAACACTGTAAGTATTTGTCACAAGCCGGACATTTCAAATGCTTTACTACTGCTGTTAGCAACAACCCAAAAAAATAAAAAAGAAAAAAAAATTAGAAAAAAATGAGCAAACTGGTGAAATTAAAAGCTTTATTATAAAGCTGTGCAGAAATCAATTTTCTTCCCCACACACATACATGGAAGCTGTACTATGGACCAATAACAGGTTCAATTTGCCATTGCAAAATGCAAATTTTGTTATGATAACATTGTAAAAAGACGCTTCAACAGTTCTAATTGTCAGAAAGGTGAGCACTGGGAGGTACATTAAGAACAAGATAGACAGTTTCTCACAGTAAACAGTAATCCCCCCTCCTCCTCTCAAAAATATGTTTATTTTGGACAAATGATATAAGACTTCCTTAGAGCAGGAAGTCCTGTAAGTCAGAGGCCAGTGCTGAGCCAATATTTCCAGTATTTTGCAATAGGAACTTCAAATCACTTACAAACAGGAAAAAAACTGCTCATCAGCGTCTGCACATTAGCCCTGCAGGAATTTTACAACAAGGGACACACTACTGGCTTTTCTTTGCAAAACTCTGCTTAGCGTACCTTCAGAAACTCAAGTAAAACCCCGTGAGCCAACCCTACAAAACACTTAATGTCAATGTCCGGGAGGTGAAACACAGCTGGATCTCCAAAATTACTGAAGTCTCATGACAGTCCTGAGCATTTCAAACAGTAAGCAGAACATCTAACCCACGCTCATCATGTTCTCTGCACAGTAAGCATCTCAGAATTTTTACCCTTGCAGAAAACTAGGAAATAGTTAAAGGGAGGCTTGCAGATGTGAAATAAGTTGCTAAAGTCTTCCAATAACAACACGCATCCGTGCATCCCCAAGACAAGTTTGCCGCGTATGCTATTTCTGACAGTTGCGCTCCAGTAACACAGAGCTAAACAGCCAGGCTTTCATACCTACCCAGAAGGATGTTAGGGTACCTTCTCAGCTGATACAGGCAGCAAGATGAAACAACATAACGCAGCTTCCTAAGTTACATTTGTTATTTCCAGGTTGAAAATATTAAGATTTTTTTTTTATTAGTACCTTCTCATTGGTGTTCTCAAAGCAAGAGACGAGAGTGCTTCCTTTCCACAGTAGTGATACAACACAATACTCTAGAGTGGCTGATCTTGATGTGCAAAGCTGCAAGAGAGTAAACAGTCTCCTAGAAAGATGAACTCTCACTTAAACCTTGAGACAGAAATGCTGTAATACATTTTTAAATGTGTGCTGAAGATACTAAGTATCACAGCACCACTATGCTGACCTTGCTTCAATTTGAGTTGAGTATGTCACCAGCTTACTAAGAACTGCAATGTAACTGTAGCCATATAACCCAAACCACACAACACTTTTACTCCAGGCTTATCAGCTAAAAGTGGCAACTGGGAAAAGCAAACAAACAGGTCCAGCTTCTGGCCAAGACATACCAAACTATGGAACACCATTCACTGACAGATAGTCTGCTCTAGCACCTTAGGTATTTCCGGCATTCTTCTACCCCAAATATTTTACTATCAACATTATCCAGTATTGCAGAGCTGGCTCTAATGGAACTAAACAGATCCACAGCACAGGAGTGCAGAGATTCCCACTCCTGGTCCAAATCTGCACCCAAAATTAGATTACCAGCACTTCTTTATCAGGAACACTAAGCAAAATGCTGTATTAACACAGCTGTACATTTCTAGTACGAAAGCCAGGAATTCCACAAAGTATTTGCATTTATAAACATACCTGTCTGTAGCCTAAAAACATAAGTAAGGAGTTACTTGTCTTATGGCAATTGGCCAATTCAGGTAGCAATAAACCCGTTTCATATTTTCTAATGCTACAAGTCTACCAGAATTACATAGGATGCGAGAAATACCGCAGAAACACCAGTTCACGCAAACTGTACAGTCTCTACACATAATCAACCTCAAGGTACCACTGCTTGCATTATCTGGCACATCACCAAAAAGTGCCACAGATGCCATCATGTTGGCTTTCTGCAGAACCAGCCTAGATTCATAGGAGGCCGTGAATGCAGAAACCTCACATAGCTGTACAGCTGCTATGGGGCAGCTTAGGTGATGAACTCTCTCCAACCACCACTTTTTGGAAACTGTCACTAGGGAGGTCTGTCGCACACTTCTAATGGGCACAGGGACATGCACGGGCATGTGGTGACACAGCTATAGCAGAGTTTACAAGTTAGCCAATCATTCCTATTTAATGCAATGTGCAAAATTGACTTCTCCTAAGAGGAAACCTACCATTTTCCATGTAAAAATTAATCTTCTAGTATGCAGATACCTCGTCAGAATCTTACAATGACAAATAACCAAAACTCAATCAGTAAAAAAAAAGCCCAGAACAAACAGGTCCCCAGCAGAATCCTTGGGAGTCTTTCTCATTAACCAAAACATTGCATTTGGGCCATTCATAAACTACAGGTCAAAAGAAACACATTTAGCTCTCCGCGCTGTTTTTTATCTACATCTGCCTCTCTCTACACTGTCACCCACAACCACAGCAGGAAACCACAGTCCTAATCTTTCAAGGTGAACACCATGCGGGGACTCGGCACCCAAAGTTACCAAGCGGGCTCCAGGCAAACCTCACCAACTATGCGGATCTCCCTGAGGGGTGAACAAACGCCACGCTCAGGAGGACAGCCGGCCCCTCAGCCCCTCACAGGCCCCCGGTACCCACAGCCGGCCGCTGGGGGCTCCGACTGTCGCACCCCGGTGCAGGGGTCAGAGACGGCCTTCAGATAAATAAATTAAAATAAAACGAGGGGGAAGGCCCGCCGCCCCCCGGCACAACAAAGGCCGCCGGAGCGGCCCGGCGCCGCCGTCGAGCTCCCTTCAGGGCCCCGCAGGCCGGTGCCCCGCCGGAGACCCCCGCGCGCCTCCCTCAGCCCAGCGGGCAGGGAACACGACAATAAAAATGAAACGAAAAGGGGCCGGGGGCTGGGAGCAGGGGGCACAGCCCGCGCAGCGGCAACAATCGGGGGCCGAGGCTACCTGCGCCCCGGCATCCCCGGGGAGCGGGCGGCCGCCACGGCCTGCGGCCGGGCCGAATGAGCCGGCAGGTGGCGGGGAGCCCCCGGAGGGGCCGGCGGCGGCACAACAAAGCGGCGGGGCCCGGGCAGCGGCAGGCACTCACCGGGCGGCGGGGGGCTCCGGGAGGCCCGGCCCTGCCCGCCGGGGCGGGGAGGGAGCAGCGGGCAGCCCCTCCTCTTGTCTCCGCAGCTGATCTCGCTCACGGCGCGGCGCGAAGGGCCGCGGGCCGGGCCCAGAGGGCGGCTCCCCCGCTGAGGCCCAGGCGGGCTCCGGCGGGAGGCACCGCTGCAGCGTACTGGGGCCGGGGTCGTCGCGGCCCCATCAAGACCGGGCCGGGCCGAGCAAGGCGGGGAGGGAGCGGGGCCGCTCCCCGTGGCGGCTGGTGGCCATCTTAGTCCTTCTCCTTCTCCACGGCACCGAGTGCCCCCTCCCCGCACGGCTGCCAGCGCTGCCTCCTCCCTCCCGCCCTCAGCTCCTCCTCCTCCTTCTGGCTGGCTGCGGCCGCCGCCGCTCCCGTGGTTGGGTTTGCCCCGGCCGGACCGGCCCAGCAGGGGGGTTCGGTAATGGCGGGCGGAGGGAGCGACGCCTCACGGAGCAGCCCGCCGCCCCCTCTTCCCTCGGCTGGGCGGCAACGCACCGCCCTGACGCTGTCCCCGCGCTCTCTCTGGGTTGCAGTTGTTTTTTTTCAATGTACTTGTGGGCTATTAGTTTGACTTTTAGCAGTTTCAGGGTCCCGTGGAGTCAGGCGGAGAGTTATGTGCCTCCCCCCTCCTCAGACAAAAATCCTGCTCCTCCTGGCAGACACCCGCCGCTCCTTGTGCCTTTCTTCTTCCCCCTCTCCTCAGGGCTGCCCCCGCCCTCCTCTGCCCGTTACCGGCGCCCAGCAGCCTGACGTATAGAGGAGAGGCGCCTGCCTCAAGGGAGGAGCCTGCATGTCACCTGAAGAGAAGTAAACAGGTAAACATAAGACAGAAAGAAGTCCACTTTTATTTGGGGCTGAGGCGCTTTCCCTTAGTCTTTGGTCGTATGTCCACTGAGTGAAGGTCCGCTGAGTGTCCCTGCTGTGGTACACAAAAGGGATTGTACATTTGAGCAGTGCAACAGAGGAAATATTTTATCCATATGATTCAGATGTTTAAACATAGACATAGTTAATCTTTTCCTAATTAAGCCAGAAGTTTGGTTAAATCCCTTGAGCTGAAGGACTCCTTTGTGCCAGCTAGACAAATTGTCCGTTTAAAAGGACAATTGAAAAGTTGGGTTGAAAAGGACCTTAAAGATCATCTAGTTTCAACCCCCCTGCTCTGGACAGGGTTGCCAACCATTAGAGCAGGCTGTCCAGAGCCACATCCAGCCTGGCCTTGAATGCCTCCAGGGATGGGGCATCCACAACCTCTCTGGGCAACCTGTTCCAGTGCCTCACCACCCTCTGAGTGAAAAACTTTCTCCTAATTTCTAACCTAAATCTCCCCATCTTAGTTTAAAACCATTCCCCCTTGTCCTATCACTATCAACACATGTAAACAGGCATTCCCCCTCCTGTTCATCCACTCCCTTCAAGTACTGGAAAGCCGCAATGAGGTCTCCCCAGAGCCTTCTCCAAGCTAAATAAGCCCAGTTCCCTCAACCTTTCTTCATAGGAGAGGTGCTCCAGCCCTCTGATCATCTTAGTGGCCTCATCTTGGAGTCCTCACAGAAGGGATTAAGTAGCAGCTTGGTGAATCTAGCTCCAGGGTTAAAAGCAGCAAGAAATAACACGCCAACCACCACAGACCTTTGCGGTTTATGGGTAAACAATCACAAGGAACCAGGAGAATTGCCTCTTACCTCTGCTATCATGACTTAAGTGGAACTGGGTACTCTGTTATACCTGAGGACTGATTGAGTAAACACCATTTACCCCATCTTCCTTTTCTAACAAGTAACATAAAAAATACAATTCCACTTAACATTTTCACTCACTGCTGTCCAGTGGAAATCATCCCATTTCTGTCTACGTACAGGAGGTCTATGTTTAAGACTCATGGATGTCCGAGATGAGGCAAGCTGTAATTCAGCTCCTAAGGAGACAAAACCTGCGCTCACTGAAGATATAAGTATTATCCTAAACAAAGAAACAAAACGAAAACCACTTCCCCGAACTGATAAACAAAGTAAGCAAGAAGAAATTAATAACCTCCTTGCCTATACAATTCTGCCTTTACTTGGTAAAGGTGTATTTGGACAACCCTAAATTCATTGTGTTGACAGGAGCAAAATTTAGGTCAACTCAGGACACCTGCCTGGGCTAATGATTTGGGTTGGAACAGAAACCACTGGTTCTTTGCAATGCCTGTATGGGCTTGGCTCAAGCTAACCAACAAACAATAAGCACTGAGAGAAATTAAGCATAGTATATCAGTAAGTCCTAGTGGCAGAAACTCTTAGACACTTGTTATTGTTCAGTTCCTAGGAAAAAAAGGGGAGGTGAGGGGGTTATACCATGTATATCATGTTTTGTCCCTGCTAACTAAATGCCTTCTTCTCCCCACTTTTGGGGAACATCTTTTTAACCTCTTCCCCAACCACTTTTCTCTCTATGCAACTGTTCTCTTCAGCCTCGTTTTCCCACATTCTATACAATTAGTAACTGTCACTGCTTTCCTTGAAAAATAGGGTTAGCTAATGCCATATGATAAATGTTACAGAATAGGAATGGAAAATGAGGATCAAAATCTAACACTAAGGTTTTGTTTGCAGGGCATGCATTTTGAGGATGCTCCCCATATATGGCATGCATCATATACACACACAAGGAAAAGTGTCCCTATATCTAGTTATATTCTATCAAATGTCAGACCAACCCCATTCCCCTGCCTTGAGGGAAGGCCAAGCTGAAAGTTGGCAGTGTTGCTACTACAATACTTCCAAGGACAGTATCTCAGTACATGGAAACAACATGGATGTTTCCTTACAAGCCTTAAAAAAAAAAAAAATCTCCTTCATTAGTGTGCCATGAAAATCTTTAAGCTAATATACTATGCATACTGCCAGACTATTTCCCCCCTTGAGTATATCTTCATTCTGGACTGCAGCAAGGGGAAATCACAGATTTAATCAGCTTGTTTCGACAGTAATTTCACTTACTATGCAAGATAGAGCCTGTGAACAATATATAGCGCTTACCCATCACAAAACAAACAAATCTCTCTAATGTATGTGTAGGAGGATACTTGCATCTTTCATATGTAAAGGATTAACACCATCTATCTTAGCCAGCTCCACTGAGTAAGAAACAAAGCTCACAAAGATGGTGCTGTTCCTAAGTCTCTACCAGCAGAGGTACCTTAGTGGGAAGTCACAAAAAATACTCCAAAAGAGCAATGGGAGTTGCAAAGACAGCTGTATGCCAGATAAAAGATTCGCTGCGTGCCAAATTATATCACTTTTTTCTTCTCATGTACTTAATATTACTTGCATTTCTATTTATAGTCCTTATGTTTTGGTCAATTGTCACAATTCCAAAATAAATAATGGCAAGCTGTAATAATCCATGCTGAGTGATATCAGACTTTTTTTTTGTAAACCTTCTCAGTATCTCCTCTCCTCTCACAAAGCTCATCTTGGCTAACTGCTTTCCTTTCTCTGAGAAGGTGCTAGTAATTACAGTGGTATAATTAGACAAAAAGTATTTATTTTTCCATTTTGCAAAGCAACTGTGTGCAAGGGTTTCCATTAATCATTATGAACTGTAGAGAGGTATTTAATTTTCCTCCTTTATTAGAAGGTCATTTTCCTCTTTATTAGAGGTCATACGTGTACAGTCATCTTTAAGTGACGAAATTCTGCTCAGCTTTCAAGTGAGATTCCAACGTCGTTGTATTGCATTTATTTTGTACATCTTGGGCAGCCAAGTTAAATCTGTCTTGTTGACATATATTAGCTGAAACCAATGGACAGGCAAATCCAGAACTGGAAGGAAATTGGCGTGACAAAGTACACGAATACTGAGGGAATTTCACCCTTTTGTTAGAATATTTTAACAGAAGAATCTAGGACTGATTTCCAGATTACGCGGCTTAATGTGTTCATCATACAGGGTTCTCATGACTAGCTTTGAGAAATGCTCCTCCCTCCCTCCTTTCTGTTTATAGATAATTTTGGTATTAACTAAGAAGAGAAAGGGTGGAGTTGCAGATGGTCTACCATCCAGGCCCTGTCCTATGACACTCATACTGAATTTGGCTGAAATTTGTAAAAGTAAAAAATCCCTTGTTGCGTATGTTCTTTAGAAAAATGATTGGCTGCTTGTCAGAAGTCCATAAATTAAACAATCTGCACACAGTCTACTGTTGAGCTCATAGCATTTGTAAAGCACTAGCAGACTTACTAATCACAGCAGATACACCAGCAACCCCAAGGAGTGACAGCAGACTAATGAAAAAACAGGGCTACTCCTCCCTTAACCTCTGGGCCTCTACAATCCATCCCCTTTTTGGATAAATACCCTTTCTTTTCTATTGTCTGTTGAAGGTTTAGAGTCATACAGCTCAAGTGAATACACATGGTGCTACAGGTTCATAGTTCAAGGTTGGTGACTTATGAGTACAACTTGTTACAGTTGACCTTAATGATTTTTCTTCTATGACAAAAACACACTGCAAAGGCAGCATTAGATTTATAAGCAAAAACATGGGGATGAAGGGAAAAAGGAGAACCACGGACTGTGTGACTAAAGAATTCCCATCCCACAAAACTTCACTCCATGTCTGTAACTGTAGAAGCAAGCATAGGTTGCAAAGTTCTGAACTACAGCAATTCCTCCTCAGCTCCTGCCTCAGATTACCGGGGAGGGTTTGCTACAGAATTTACGAGCATAGTGATGCATAACTGGTGTACAATGAAAACATTATTGGAAAATTTGAAGAATACAGCATTGATAGAAAAGAACATAAGAATTACATTGTACATGCATGTGTATGGGAAAGAGCTGGTAGCTAAAAGGAAATCAACATGAATGCTACTTAATATTCTGAAGGTATGCAAAATGTAGAGCTTGGAAACAGATTTACTGTATGTTATTTTTAAAGTGCATGTATGCTTCTGATTCCTATTGACTGTCAGGCCTGCACAGCCAAAAGGTCTGTATTGTTTTCAGGCCACATCAATGTGGCCCCATAGCTACAATGAAAGCAGGTGATTATAGATAATATCTGGTTCCGTGGAGGTCTTTGTGGCTTCCACAGCCTCAAAGGGTGATGATCCCAGAAAGAGCGAATCTGAGAGGATGAGATCACACTGTGTGAAGGAAAATGCTGCCACCTGGTGCCTCGGGGAAAAGTGAAGTTTGTCTTCATGGTATGCATCACTTGCAATCCTATAAACACTGCTGTGTTGGTCCTACAGACCTCAGGTTTTCTTTTTGTTATTAAAAGGTGTTACCATTCTGTGCAGCATAGCAAAGACTTTCTTGTTAAGGCATACACCAAATGTCATAACATAGAGGTTGAAAAATATACTGTATGATGGTCTGCCCAAAAGAGAAATATCATTAAGTATTAATGTAGTCTTTAAGGCAGGAGATTTTAGCAAGAATAATCAGAGACAACGTCCCTTGGGCCCAAGAACATACACAGTTTTCAGCTAGATGTTCATTTTCACACCAAAAGATTGCATGATGCTCTTTTATACCACAAATGCCTTATGTACACCTTTTACTGCTGTGCATCAGAAGAGACTTAGAAACAGTACATTACATTTGAAAAAAAAACAAAAATCTGCTCTTCACTATCAGGTTTTGTGACAAATTTCAACAGAACAAGAATTTCATGTGGGTTTTTGTTTTAGTTTGCTTGTTTAGCAGAACTGACTTTGACCTTGACAGTACGTACTAGAAGCTGTGCAATGATTGTTTTACTTTATGAGCATTGTGGAATCTCTTTCAGTCAGTACATGTCAGAGGTCCTGGAAGACACAGGACAAGGCACCTAAACTGTTCATTTTTATGGTTTGGCTCTTACACCAGCCTGTTTCTGACTGTTGTTGATACAGCCTCAAAGGATGTGCCAAATACATACTGAGACGTTACACACTTAGCATGAGGGAATGTTATTTTCGTCTGTGATATTTTTATTTTTGTCAGCTTTCACAGAAAACCATAATGGCAGTTCAGGGAGATTGAAGTGACTGATCAAATACAAAAACATACACTTTTCAATTCTAGAAGTAGCAGAGATAAAGATGCTCTTTCTATGAACTTACATTTTTTTTCTTCCTTGACCAGGGCTCAGGAAAATTCCAGCCTGCAAGTCAGCTTCCCACTGGAAGACAACCAAGTGAGGTAAGTTACATAATTTATTTCTTAAAAATGTGTCATTTTTGGAACAAAGCAGTCACAAAACCACAGGCATGCAATCCACTCTTCCCCATAAACAAGCTCCCACACCATCATCTATTTCCCAGGAAGATGCTCTACTGCTAGAATGCCTTCAAGTGTGCTGAGTAATCTACAGACCCTGCAGCCTGACGAAGAGTCTTCCAAAGCATTTAGTATATACACCTTTGCATAACAAAGAGAAGGAATATTTACAAGCTCAGAAAAGCTATTTCTAAAACTATAACTAAAGGGTCTTTCTTGTAACGCCTGCCTTAAAATGTGCTCTGCTACTTCAACTAAAGCATCCAATTTATCAGAACTCAGTGCTTACCATCTCTCTTGAAGTGAGGAATTGGTGCAATCAAACAACTTCTGACATCACCAGTTTTTGTTATGCCTAACTGCAGACCACTAGTTGACGCCTATTAGCCAAGTCCATACAGACTCCTCACTGTTATTACGGGCAATTGATCGTTTGCAGTGAGACCACCACAGGCTGTTTCTCACTGGCTGTTCTACACAGCAGAATTTTGCTAACAGTGTGCATAAAATCCTGAGACAGAACACTTTTAGAACACGCTCATTTCCTACATCACACGGTGACTGTTTTTAAAGCTTGCAAAGAGTGGATAGCTAAGTGACCAGGAATATGTTGATGCGCAAAGACCACACGGAGACCAGGGTTCTTTAGGATCAGTAACTGCTACTCCTTTATTGATGACATAACTTCAACTCTTCTATTGAGGACAGGCTCCCTTCTTATACCATTCGCTCTACAGCAGTACTTTTCCACTAAGTATTCATTGGTCAACAACTTTGCCTGGCAACAGCAAACACTCAGCGACTTCCATGTCTTAACGGCTGGAGAACAAGCAGTCCGAGACAGCAAGGCATCTCCTGAATCACCCTTCTTCGTTCCCTCTAAACTCTTTACATTCCTCACGGCCTCATTGTTAAGAGCCTGATGTTATCACCAACCATGGGGCTTGTCGATCCCCATGGCCACACTCCCACAATATGTTATTTAAAAAAATACTTTTTACTCAATATTATTTACTATACCCTTTGGAAATAACAAGCCAAGTTAACCCTTTAGCTGAATTACCAAAATTCTATACAAAATAAAAGGATTCTTGGTGAGCTACGCGAAGGTTGATGTGACTGCTTAAGGATGTTTCAAAACTTTTTCCATGTTTCAAAACTTCTTCCAATTTAATTTCTAGCCACAGGTTATTTACAGCCATTGCATACACATTTGTTCCTATAAAATTAAGTTTTTATTAAAAATGGAGCCAGGTCCTCCTATTACTAACGCAGCATTGGAAGAACAAAGAAGTTGCTTTCTGTCAACACCATCAGAATTGCTTGTGGATACGTAGACAAAGTCTGGATCTTTTAGATGCATACATAGCTTCCTGTAGAGAAGCAGTAATTTCTTTGGCAGTTCCCTGTCCGTGAACAAATCACAGAACTTGAAGCTTTTCTAATATTATTAGCCATGTCATATAAAGATAGTTTTAGACAACAATGAAAAATCTTGTCAGTGCCTGTGGCAGCCTTGTTAACTGCAAACTGCACTGTCAATCTCCCTTCAAGTTGCAGTCTTGAAAGAGCATTTCCTTTCAAACAGAAGTTATTTTCTGTATGTTTTCAGTCTCCAAGTAGAAAAAAAAAGTTATCACCTTTGATAGGTGATCCAGAGGGATGCCTTGGTATCTGAGCCTTTGATTATTGCACCAGTAGATGATCATTTTATGTAGCAGATAGCTAGGTGGCTAAGGGAATCCATGTGAAAGGTGAGTAGAGTGCATACAGGATTCATGAGAAGGCTTCAGTCCACTGTACAGGATCCACATCTCTACTTAAACACTCTTCCCACTTTCTCAATATATAGACTCCTAAAAATACCAAGTTTAAATGTAGATATAGTATCCAGTGTCTAGAAAGGTGAAATTTTAATACATATAAGCTACAGTCAGCAGTATATTTGTGTGATCTCATGAACAACAAAACACTGTGCTATTTGTAAACGCAGATTTCTTGGTACTTTTCAAATGGCTCTATTTGATATCCTCTGGGCCCTGCTTCCAAAATTCCATGGGATTTCATTACGACCCCAATTAGTTTCCCTGAACATTCTAGCTACCAGTATGCAATCATCTCTCAGAGTACTCACACAACCTCCATTGCAGGGCTGGGTAACAGATTTAATGATAATTTGTGTTGCAGTTTCCATATATGATTTAACTTTTCATTAAGTTATGCAGACTGATAATTATGTTAACATACAGACAGACGTTGTTGATGGATATGTTCCTTTAAATATGCAAAAATGATATCTTCAGTTGCAAGAGGAAGCAAGTCACTCTCGGCTTGATACAGTTTCACCATTCTGACAAACAGGTCAACTCGCTTTTGGTAAAAAGTTTTTTGGTAAGTGAAATCAATATTTACCCAGCACTTCTTGAAGAAACCACACACAATTACATGTCTTAGTGGCATGCATAACTGTCCCCAGATCAGTGCTTGGGTCCCAGCTTCCTAAGGCTTATTCTTTATATTTTCTATACAAAAATACCACCTAAAACAATTAGTTCTTTTCTAAACACCTGATCACAACTGTCCTATGTAAAATGTAGGGGTTTGAAAATAAACACATGATCTCAGTCACAAAGTTTACAATACTATACTCCGAAGCAGAGAAAAAACTAAGGCTTGATTCACTTGGCTGATCAAAACAGCCATGCAACTCTGATGAGTGAGGGGGTTTGAATGCTGCCTGGCCAGATGTACATGCACTCCTGATTTTATTCTGTAGCCAACACATGGCTTTTTTATTGCTAATTCATAATGTTTCTGAAAATAAGACTTGTCTGGAAAGACAACATTTTCCATGCATTTTTTTTAAAATCAAATGATCAAAAAGCACACAGTGGTTCCCATGTCAATCACCACATGTTTGCCTTTCTCCTCCTCTTCCATCATGCAATCCTTTCTTCCTCAAAAGACCATATAATTTTGTATATTATCAGTAGCAAGAAACTCACTGTAAAACTCTTCAGAATTTGAGGGACCTCTGACAGGAAAATAGTCCTGAGTTTTATTAGATGTTCCATGTCACTGCATGAACCAACCTTTTTCTCTCAAAAGATCAAATGAAATCTGAAAAACAGGTTCTTCCCACAAGCTCCTCCTGCTGGTGTTGCCTCATTTGAAGGGTAAATCTTGACTCTCAACAAATGATCTTTCTCTTCATCATTTCCTCTTGTTCTCTCCAAAGAGAGGAAACCACAAGCCCCGCAACTTACTTAATTTCCGTTTTCAGGCACCAATTAGAAAGGCATGGCAGTGTACACTTGTCAAGTCATCAACAGGAAAAATTGCTGACTGTCAAAACCAAGCTAAGAGCAATTCCTCTAAGATCTGCGTTTTGGTAACTGGGAAGCGAAGTGGCCAACAGAGCTTAAAAACAAACCTCTCTTAGGTGCCTAATGGAAGTATTCAGAACACAAGTCAAAGAGGTTACAGTTTCGAGGAGACACAGGAAGTAAAGGAGGCAAAGGAGTATTATCTATAAGGAAAGTAATGAACATCACATCCAATTGCTTCTAAAGGTTACTGATGTGGACCTGTAAGGACAATGTTTCTGCTGTGCTATTGCCATGTCAGCTAAAGAAAGGTGCTGCAAGGAAATTATTTATTCCCCGCTAAAAAAACAATCTTTTTAGGCAAAGAGGTCTGACCTGCTCAGCTCTTCGCATCAAAGCAGAAAAGGTAAGAAGTAACATGTGCAGATACAGCTGTTGCAGTAATTATCCAGCATTTTCAAGAATCATTTTCACTCGGCAATAAGGACCACAGGGTAACGTGTTGGTCTTCAACTCCACTATCCAAGCTAGCTAGTTATAGATGCTTATCTTCTAATTTCCTCTCACCTGGGCGTCACAGCTCCTTCTCAAACACCTGATTACAGGTTTAAGCATTGGTCCAATACCTTGAACCAGATTCTACTAGAAAAACAAGCACAAAGCAAAACTAAAGTAAATACTCAACTCACAGCAGAATTTATACTAAGGACCAAAGTCATGGTACAATGTTAGTATTAGACTAACATGGGGAACATGAACAATGCAACTTTAAATTGGAAGCTTAATTCCCCCCAAAAATCAGTATACTTGTAATTTACAGGTTTTGTCTTTCCCTCTGTGACTGTCTTAAAATAGAGGGAAAGACATAACAGAACTCAACTCATGTTGGCTCGCATACCTTGTAATACTGAGGAAGCAATCATATGCCACTGTCAATTTTCCAGCAGTCAAACAGCTTCTAAATTCAAGGCGAGATTTCAGTGTCAACAGGACCTTATGGTATAGTTGTACCTGATGTATGGAATTGTGTTTTGTGACCTGCCAATGCCATTCCATCTCCTTTTCTCTCCTGTACAAACCCCTGATCAAATTTACCTAAAATTGGAAGGTGACTCGATCTCTCCAGAAATAACGTTGATATTTTTTGCATTAGTTTAAGCACTGGCTTGCACTGTAATGCTCAACTCCTTACTGAGACACGCAGGGATGATCTCTACCATGTAGGAGTTTTCATCTCTGTTTGTAGAGGCTTACAGAGCAATTCACATTATTTGCACGTACCACATTTCCACCATCTTACAGTTTTCACATGGTTCCCAGATGTCCTGTTGCCAGTAGCAGCCACACATAAAGCAGCCTTCAGAACATGACTTTTTCACAAGCTCCAGGATGATGCCAGCGTGGCCACACTGTACCCTCAGCACACTGAAACATTGCCATCAACCCAGGCAGCACCTCAGCACCTTATCCGCACCAGCCATGATGTTAAATGGCTCATCTTGCTTAGATTGCACAAACCTACTTGGTTTCAGCTTCATAGTCAGAGCCCGCTTTTCTGCCTTCTCCCAGACCATTTCGCTTCTCTGACCTTGCCTGATAACCCTCCAGGTGTCTTCAGAGCAGCCTGCCCTGTCCACCTGGCAAGAGCAGCCATCTAATGCACCGCATCGGGGGAGCCTCTCCTCAGCCACCCGCTGAAGAGACCCAGGCTCATACAGGTGCCACAGAGTTCAGAGTGCCCTGCCACAGCCACCACCACCTGTCTATCTCACAGACTTTTCTGCACAGGAACAGTGATTTGGAACAATAGACATTGCATCTGAGAGTCTGGAAAAGGGCATTTTTTGAGGTAGGTTGCACAGGAAAGCATTGGATGGGAAGAGCTTGGTCTGGTGAGGAACACATAGCTTTTTGGAAGGGAGAATGTTTTATAAGTTTAGAAAAAATTGAAGTGGCCTGAAGAGTGTCATTGCTGTGTTTGAATAGGTCAAACACCTATGGCAATGTTGTGGGTTTGTTCCTCGGGCCTAGCACAGCCAACTGATACACAGGAACAGTACAAATCAGTGTAACAGATCTCCAAGTTGTCTGTTTTGTACAACCACATTCATTTGCTGTTCCATCTCTCATGCACCCTCCCTAAATATACCAACAGCTATTTTTAGCTTGATCTACAGCAAAAATAGCCAGTTGAGAAAGTAGTTCTGCCCAAATTTGCAGAATATTTACATCCTCTTGTGAAAAACATGTGAGAACTGAATAGATTACTTGAATTTCAAGTTGTTGCACCTAGACGAGTCATACATTTGAAATGTACTTGGCATGGTAAACAGCTAATTCTGGCAATGTATCATCTTTCCCTCGTTTCCTTTTTTTGGGTTGTGAACCTAGCTAATTTAAGTATTGTACTCTCATGTCTTGAATAGAGTCTTAGCTGACTTCTTCAGAAGGACTTGGGTGTTGTTTCATCCCCTAATAGTTAAGCATTTTTCTGAGAACAGACTCTGTGGACCTTATATGCCAAAGCACCACAGAGTTGCTTCAAGGTCAGGGTTTAATCTTTTAAGACAGCACAGCAGACTAGGGCCAAGCATGCTGTCCAGCTTGCTGCTTTCTTTCTGGGACTTAGCTTTTTTCCTTCCACTGGCTGTAATATAGGAAAAGCAGCCTTTCCCGAACAGGCTTCTGAGAAGCTCAGACAAGTGCACATGGGTTTTCCCCCTTCCCATCTGGCCTTCTGTAGCCTCCAATTACACAAGCAGGGAGGCTGCAGTCCTCTGGTGGCCCTGGAGGGCCTCCTTGCAAGCACCTGTCCTTAGCCCCACCCCCCCAGAAGAGAACAGCCCTGATGCCAGGAAAGGCTGCTGCAGGGCAGGCCTCAGGGTGTTGGATCAGGTGCACATGTCTCTTGGGGGCCACTAGGTGCATGCACTCTGCAAAACCATCCCCTGGGCTGCTTCAGAGCAGCTCCAACCCCTGAGCACCACCTCCAGAAACTAACATCCAGGAAGAAATTGTAAGATAAAACCATCTTCTTGCTACAGGCTTCCATTTTGAGGCTTTTTTATAATGCCCTTTGAACCACAATAAGTATTTCTTCACTGTTTCACAACTGAACAGGCAGATCCTGCATTAGGGCTGCATGTTACAGACAGTTTTCTAGAGGGGACCTGACCACAAATAAGAGGAGGTCATGGATGTCTGCTCTGAAGCAGCAAGTAGCTGCTTCTGGAGGCAGCTGCACAACCAAACTCCATCCACTCCTTCCTTCTGGTCTCTGAAGGAAAGGCCCTATTCTAAAGGCAGCAGGAGCAGGCAGAACAGGCAGACAAACAGAAGTAGGTTTAATTTCAACTATCAAAATGTATCCAATTTGCTAACCCAGGCAATAATTCTCTCTTAAAATATTGTATTCAGGTGTTACTGTCTCATGATCCGGGTTGAAGTGTCATTTCTCAGTTTTCTTTACCTTGCTGAGAAGCTTAGAAACAGGGATTTTTGCAACAGTATGTGTTTTTAAATGTAATTAAAAAAAAAAAAGCTATCCTCACAAGCTATATGTAAAAGGCATATGAGTATAAAATAATCCTTATATGGTTAGATAGACGTGAAAGATACCAATACACTTGATTTATAATGCATTTTTCTAAAAAAGAGAAAATAATTACTGGAACAGGAATGTGAGAATCAGAATCAAGCAATAGAAAAGTTGTACAGCATTTATAAAAATTAGTGGCTATATTAACCCTTAGAAAAGCAATAGTTTAGGCAGTCTCCACTCAAAGTATATTAGAACCACAGTTCAAGCGAATAGTATTAATAACCCAACTGTATTGTCACCTAGGTCAAGTTTAATTAAGAAGCCTTCATTCAAACAGTATTATCATATCCCTGATAAATGCAAGTTAAAAATCTCTGAACATTTAATAGCATCCTGTTCCCAGGAGTTTCAGTGTTAGCTCAAGTTAATTATGTTTAAACTATTTCTCTTTTGGTGTACTGATGTGGTGTTTATCATCTGACACCAAAGAACAAGAGCAAATCACAACTTGATGCTGCTTCCAGTGAAGCCTACCACACCATTGCAATGTAATGGACTTAGCCTGCCTGTGTCAAGGACTACATGTTTAAAGAAATATAGCTCAATTACACTGGCTTCCTACCTCTTAAAACTTGCTTTCCTTAGGCTTTCAACATCTGCACATTCCAGATACCTTCATCTGGCAATGGAGGAAAACAAAATCACTGCAGCTTCCCTCTGGTTTTGCTTATGGCTAGTCACGCTTACAACCCCAGTGACTGCAAGTCCTTAAACCTGAGAATGTAGCAAAAACTTAGTTTTGCTGTTTTTCACCCCTGATGCTGGTGATTCACGATCACTGTTTGCTGGAGCTTGCTACTAGTGTAACAGCGATAAGTTAATGGCAGTAGCAATTTTTTTTTATTTTTCTTTTCTTCACTGTCACAATGGAACTTAGTGCAGACTGGGTCTACAGTCAGCAGTTACACTTGGGCACCAGAGCTACAACAGAGCATCATCTCTTACCTAGTGAAGGCTTCAAGCATAGGAGTAAGTGTATACATTCAAAGTAATTTCTGGCTACAGCACAGTTAAAAACAGCTAATTCTTAAGTGAGACAATTAGAAAAAACATAACATTTCTTGGCCAATATTCCTTTTTTATTTTTTAGTTGTAATTGGACCTTCCGAAGGGAGAAGGGGCAGGAGTGGTAAAGAATGGACAAGATTGCTCTCAATTAAATCTCTCGTAAAAGGAGGCTTTCAAAATTTTTAGCCTAGGAGAATTCAAATTATCAGGCAGCTGGGACCTCTTCCACATGCTAGAGGTATATAGATGCTCCAGCCACAAAACCCAACCAAACCAAACAAGCACAAACTAGAAAAATTTGTCTGAAATTAGTGTTATTGTGCCATTGTGAATAAATCATCCTTGTGTTAAAAACATGCCAAATATCTATACTAATTCAAAAGCAGACATGAGGTACACAAAAGGACCTTGTCTGATTCTGACAAATGCTTTACTCTGAACTTGTGCTATGTGAGTTGCTACAGACCGTAAATAAAAAAGCATTTAAAGCTTTATCCTAGAGATTTACAGTTTTTAATTTGGTGGCTATAGGCAACTCCATCTGCATCAACAGGTAGTAGTGTTGGAAAGCTATATGCAAGTCTCTGCTGAAAAATGCTCATAAGCAGCAGCATAGGACAAGCTATTTTTTGTCTGTTCTCTTTCTGTCTCTGTTTAAAAGCCATAAGGGGGCGGGATTATATTCAGTCTACATTAGATGAGTTTAGTATGATAGCCTTGACACTGACAAGTTGTTTACAAGAACATAGGAGACCAGTAACAGGTTCATTTCCAGCCAAAGCATTGGAGGGAATCATCCTCATTTTAAAGTGAGGTCAAATATGCTGACACCTACAGCTTAGCACTGGTGTCGGTGCCACTCTAGCAGAGGTAGGGTTATCTACCACTACTTTCTTGCGTTAGCAATGATCTTCTGGTTTTATGACTAGAGCAGAGACTTGTGTCCCAGCCAGCTACATTCTTAGGCTTGAGAGCTCCTACTCAGAGTCAGACTCCTGGCTTCTTTTACACAAATCAGTTGTGTTTGTCTTGGGATATGAAATGTCTATAAATATATACTTCTGTAATGTCAAGTTACACTGGCTGCATAATGACTAGATTTTGTCAGTTCACGACAGAGCAGGGGAAGGGCAAGTTTACTTTCTGCTCTTTAAAGTACATTTGCTATTAGAAGAGGTTAGGATAGATGCAAGCTGAAGGAAATGCTTCCCCCTTACCTCCATTCCCTTCAGTAAACTGTCTTCCTATTTTTGCTTAAATCTGAAATTAGCTAGTTTGAAACTTTTTCAGAAATGCATCTTTGCAGGGAGGAGGAAAGTCGTTCACTCTTGGGAAAAGTTGTACAAGAATCACTCTGTAGATCATTTGGAGCCCATACAGTAAAACTTTTTTTCCTATTTACTGTGTGCATTTAGCCTATAAGTTCTATTGCTTGTATGGTGGCAATTCAGCCACTTTGCTCAACCATCAAGATATAAAAACACTTAAAAGAAAAGCCATCAAGCTCAACTGAAGGCTTGGAGATCTACTTGATGTTTTAGATTAAGCCAGATTAAGTTAACGTGCAAGCTCAAGTTAGCAGCCTCTGTTGCATGTTTGAAAAGCCAGGTTCTCAAAGTATCTTCCCAGTTGCTTTTTCTCAGATAAGCAGAAAGGTTGACAGGGCTTTAAATGTATAAATTCAGATCTGTGTTCTCCAGGATTCCCACTTGGCCTCGAACTAACCCCAAAGGTTTTTGAGAAGATAAATGCCTACAGACCTTCACATTAAAGCTCCCCAGCATCATCAGCTTCTGTGTCTGGGAATACTCAACACCTGGGTTCCCCCAGCAGCCCAAGGATCAGCATTCAGCTCTGCCCTCATCCCAAACACATCGAACATGCCTACCAGGCCTTGCACATCCTCTCCTCTGGAGGTCCTGGGCACACAGGTTCTGCTGCACGCTCTGCTGATGCCAGCTTTCCCCAGAAACGAGGAAGAAAACCTGTTTGCTTTGGGGAGGGACTCTCTACACAGAAATGGCACTGGGAGCTGAGACTGACACGCAGACCTTTGGAGTGGAATGCCTTGGCTTGTGGACTAATTAGATGTCCAATTTCCTTCTCCCTGCATCTCTGACCAGAGGATTTCTGCTACAAACAGCCCCTGTGGAAGATGACGAGGGTCTCGCTCCCGACACAGTACAGAAGCAGCCTGTCCAACAGTAAGGAGACCTGCTGCTCTAACCCCTGTGTGCCAGAGTGAAAAGGAAGTGATAGCTGCATTGCTGCTCCTCTCCCATGACTTAAGAAAATAATGATCCCTGCTTGGCTCTAAACAGACAGGAGTCTTCTCTCTCATCATCAGCAGGTACCACAACAGATTTGTAAGTTGGAGTGGCAAAAACCACTGTATTGTGTCCCAAGGTAAAGAGTCTAGAAATGTAGGGCATCTCTAAAATGAGAATATCTGGAACTGCCTTAGCCAGCTCCCCTTTCTCAAGCACCTAGTTCCTACATGTATTTTGGAAATTACCTGATGGTAATCCTGGCATTCCTGAAGATATTTCTTCTCTCAAGGGGCTTCTCCCCAGTGAAAGTTAGAGTCCACCAAAGCACAACTTCATCTGGAAGAAGCTGTCCTTTCTGGCTATCATCCATGTCACTGCTTGATGGTCCTCAACAAGGTATCCCACCACCATTCAGCCACCCTTGCACAGGAAGGTTGCTCTTAGGGAGCAAGCAGTGGAGGAGCCACACTCCCACAACAGCTCCTATAGAGGTGCTGTGCTGCAGCCCAGCAAGCCTCACAGGCATGGATGTAGGCCCTCTAGCCCAGGTGGCCTACAGCTCTGCTTAGGGCAGTGTCCTTGAGCAGCCTCTTTTTTATGTGTTCTGATTTCCTGAGCTTGATTGCAATGCAACAGCTTTCCAGGTGCTTCTGGTTTGGAAAAAAAAAAAAAGGTAGAAAAAAGTTTATAGGGAAACTGCATAAACAGTGGTTCAAAGAAGAGAAGATCCAGTGTTACAAAGGCACATACCCTACACCATCAATCCAAGTTTTTTTTCCCTCTCTATCTCTGCTCTAGCATCTGGTTTCAAGACATTGATTGTTGCAAAAGAAATGTATATAATTATATAATTTATATAATGTTTGCAGATTTTCCAGGTCAGGTCTTGAAATAAAAGTTACAGCATGTATTTGATCCAGCAGCAAGTTTATAAAGCATTTCTTTTGAAGGGAGAATGCTGAACACACTCCTGGAAGTACACTTGATTAATGTGAGACCTTTATTTATTTATTTATTTATTTATTTATTTACTTATTTATTTTTAAGCTCCAAATGCCACCATCCCCAGTGTTTTGACAATCTGGCAGCTCCCAAAGCTCTTCCCCTCCCCAGCAGCTGTTGCTCACAGGTGAGGTCCTCCACCGCATCACAGCCCAGCCCAGGCACCTGCTGCTGCCCACACGGATGGAGCAGAAGTGCCTGCTGACCTCACAAATGCCAACAGGCCCGAGGTGGAGCACGTCCCTGCCAGAAGCTCTGCCCTAGGTGCTTACTTGACTTCATTTGCATGTCTTCTCTCCAGGAAACAACTGTTCAAATCCTATTCAAATCCAATTTCAAATCCAATTCAAATCCAATTTTGAAAACAGCTTCACTCAAATGTAAATCACCAAAAGCAATGCTCAGTGAAGCTTCTCAATGCTATAGGGCTTGTAAATAAGCCACCACAAGCACACAGAGAAGCCTAATTAGGCTTGCCCATAAGGAGCAGTGTGCCCCACGTGTCATGGGCACAAACCCAACACTCTGAAGGGCTTTTTTGGAGGAAATAGATGATATTTTCCTGACAAAAAAAAAAAAAAGGCTAGGAACTGTGTGCCCTTACTGCTCTCCCTCCACAGACCTGGGCTCCCCAGCCTGGTGAGCAGACGCATGCAGGTGCCCTGTATTCACTAGGGTTGTATGCAGGCATGACAAAGAAATAAGGGAAGCGTTAGCACTCGTGTCTGAGCACCAGACAAAAACGTGATTTCTGTAGGATTTACCACAGAGTTTACACCACAGGCTGATGTTTTTGGAGAACAGGGGTAGCTAAATGGGTGAGTCCTCTCAGGCCATCCCTTGTTGCCATTCTTTTTGCCGCTTTCCTTGCATGTACTTGTAAGCAAGTACAAAAAGTTACAGTTAAAAAAATAAAAATAAGAACAGCTGTGTGAAACTTGTTCTGCCCAGTTCTTTGGATCAAAAGCATGCCACACAACGAGCAGGTCATGCACAGCACTGATAGCAGACATTGGCCTAGGATCCTTCTGCTGGCAGTCAATGTCTCAGGCACATACCATGGAGAAGGGGGTGAGGACGAGAGAGTGAAGTAGTGACAGAAATGTCAGTCTTGTGATACCTGCTAATGCACAGATTGTCAGTGTCACCTCTTTTCAGATCAGGGAAGAAGATCATAATGCTCAAAACTGCTGAGTGGCTTTTACTGGATTATTTTGTGTCACCGAGTAAGTGTTTCTAGAAATCTGCATGATTTTCTCGTACCTTGTTTTCTTGTGTTTTTCCTGAAGCCCCAAAGAAAATGAGAGCCCAAACTCACAGAAAGAAAATGATAACATGAAGTTCTGTTGCAGACTGGTTCAATCTTACCGCCTCTATTTTTAAGCCCCCCACCCCTCACATACATTGGGTCTATCATAATCTAAGACAGCCTGAGGGAAGAGGCTGTAACTGTCTTCAGCACAGATCAGCAGGCAGCTTCACCATCTTGCTAAGGCCACCCTGGGGCACAGAGTCCCAGTCCTTGGAGTTCCCAGTCCTCAACATGGATTTTCCATGCTATACCCTGACACTGAACAGCTTCTTGTTTTTGGCTACTGACACTTCAGGTGGCCTCAGTGCAATAAAGCATCTTTTAGGCTACTCTGTTTGCACTACCTCTTCTGCTAGCAGCATGACTTGTGCCATACCTGTGACAAGGCGGCTGCTGGCTGGGCAGTGAGGTGTGCCACACAAGAGGCAGGTCCCTCCTGCTGTGTCATTTGCAAGGGAACTGGTGGGAGCACGAGGCTCCTCTCTCATACTGCCTGCCCACCCGCAGCTGCCTCTCTGCATCTGCTTTCATGTTCTAGGCTAGCTGAGGGTTTGCTCAAGCTGTGACTTACTGTTGAACTGACATGGCATTCTTGTCCTAACTAATTACAACCCTGCTCATCTCATACCCTCCTCTTTGTAATAGCCCTTTACAAAAGTCTTACTTCAGTTCCCACTGTCAAGCCCTATCTTCCCCGGGCAGGCTCTTATGACCTTATCAGGCTCTCTGACAAGCTTCTCTAGACTTCAGCTTTAAATCTTCCTCACATCATCCTAATTCCCTGTAAAGAACACATTCTGCATGTCTCTTGTAGTATTGTGCTTCAGAGCAGACTGGACACCCCAAACAAGTTGAGTAAAGCAGAAGGCTTATTTTGTGCACCCTGCATATTCTACTCCTGCAGCTAGAAACCAGACATTCTGCTGCAGGTGTCATTTTCTTAAACAAACAAGAAAAAAAGAAAAAAACAGTACCACTACAAATACTACCCCCAGCTAACTTGCAATCCCACTGTACCTCAGGAAAAGAGCAAGAGACACGGTTATAGGCCACCTACATCCTGCTTTAGTGTGGCTCCCTGTCCTAAATAACTTTTCCAACTTTTTAGGTTGCTCCCCTCTACTGTGCATGTGTCATTTGCATGGTTGGTGATCTGCTCATCTTCACCATCACATTGTAAACAAGCACACTCAACTGTGTGGTCTCCCCAAGTCCCTGGTAAGTGCACCTGACCACAGATATTTTCCTCTTTGGAAACTTCTTGCCTTGGAAGACTGAACCAAGATCTGCAAATGATCTGCTGGGACATTACACAGGTGAGGTCTGTGAGCAGCTCAGTGGGCTACCCAGCAGCACATTGCCTTACAAATAACAAAGGATTGCTAATGGCACACGTGGTCCTGCTGAGAATGCTGTACAGAGCCCAAACATGATTCTGGGTCCAGCTGCTCTGCATGGATACTGCCTAAAATGCTTACAGAAGAAGAAAAAAAAATATTTCTTTTGATGGGATGGTTTGTTTTGTTAAAACAGACAAACAAATAAGCAACAGTTAATGAAAGCTGTACATATATTGCAGACAGAGTGGTGGCCACAAAGTTGTGCAGATAGGTCCACAAGGCAGAGTTGCTTGGAAGTGACAGACATTTATTTAATCTGCCCCTGCTGTGGATGTTTGAGTCTTATGAACTGAGCCTAAAAATGAGGAACAGTTAGACAGCGGAAGGAAGGTAAGCGATAAAGATGGCTGTACTTATGCTGACCAAGGATTCAGCTGTTGTGTGCCCAATAGTGACTGTAGCCAGACAGCAACAAAAGTATATGACCAGAGCAGGTATGTAAGGAACGCTGAGTGCTCTTCTAGCCTTCCATAGCTTTCAGCTCATCCTCAGCCATGTGGATGTGACAAATTGTCTATGTGGCTCAGATTGCAACTTGGTAGGTGAGGTAAACTAAAGCTTCTAGTTCAAGCTGTGCAGGGGTGTGATAGCCTGAATGATGCTGCATAAAGAAAAGGTAGTGCACAATTAGGCACTGATTAAATGCAGATATGCTGCATTTCATCTCGATTTTCATCTTCAAAACAAATATGAGACAACTGAGCAGAGCCTTGCCTTCATCTTAGTCACTGGCAGTAAGAGAGGACCTTGCCTACAATTTTTTTAACAGAATTTTCTTCTGACTTTATAGTCAGGCTCTGAAACGTTTCAGTGAAGCTGGACACAGCATGGTACAGAGTCTGATGGCAATTGCTTCTCAGTATGTTGCGCTATCATATATTTGCTGGGTATGACAGTTTGTCACACCAGAAATGAGGTTAAAGTGCATGAAGTCACACACACCCTTCAAATACAAACAAGCCCCAGTGATTAGCCATCGTTAGGTGGTTAATAAAAGCCATGATTGGGCAATTAGAGCTCTCACTGTGTTTTCTTTAAAGGTGTGCTCAACGCTTGCCAGATATCACAAGTATTTCTTTTCCTGTGATCAAAGAGCAGAGTGCTAACAGCAGAAATGAAAAATGTGCCCTCTTATTCTAAGAGCTGCAGGTGGGATTAGTTCAAAACAGGGTCACATCTGAGTGGTGGCCTGGCTGCTTTCCCTGACAGCAGTGGCCATTGAAGTCAGCAAACTGCTGCTGCAAACCCACATCTTTCCCTTGTGCCCCTTAGGAGGGGAAAAGCAAACAAGTGGACAAATGTGAGAGATGGTGGTGGCAGCTGTGGACCTTGACAGTGAGGTCTGGGCCCCCTGCTCTTGCCCCTGAGGGGCTGGGTACCCAGCCTCAGGCTGCCTTGCCTGCTTTGAGAACCAGGGTGGAGGAGAAGGGTGCGGGAGCAGCTGTGCCTGTGCTGGCAGTGGCGTTCTGCGAGTCTCGCAGCTGGAGTGAGTGTGGCCAGGCTCCCGCAGGAGTTCTGGGCTGCTTGAGTCTTGGTGCTATGAGAACTGCACAGCAAAGAGCTGCAAGTTGGCAAGATAAAACCAAGTCACAAGTGTTGTTGTTGTTGTTTTTTCTCCCTTCAGATGACTGCAGAACATTATGTGTAAGCAAATTGCTGGTACTTAAACTGGGCTGATGTTTCACAGTTTTATTTCCCTATGAGAATATGTTGCCTTTTCATATTCCCTTGCAAGGGCTGTGTCTGTTCTTGTCAAAGTCCTAAATAAACTCTAATATTAGGAGATTTTCTCACCTGTTCCTTTAGAGAGCAAGATGTGTTGCAGAACTTTGCCTAACAAGTACCAGTATTCAGAATGCAGGGTGCAATCTGGGCGGCGAACAGATCACAGTTCCTGTGGTGTTCAGCAGCATGCCTCTGTGGGTGTCACCAACATTGCAGCCTGCTTCTGGAATCTTGTCAGCTACAGGACTATATCTAAGTTTGTACAGTTTGAAATGGCTAAAACATGGAATTGAATTTCTATTTTATAACTGAGAAAAAGCAATTGTACCTTAACTTTTTGCAGGTTCTTGTTTAATCTGGATAAAGAGACTGTGTGAAATAAGGCTTATTGTTGTGTCAGGACAACACAGGTCAAAATGAAAACAAACAAACAGACAAAAAAACAATTAATTCCTCCTGCCAAAAATGCACAAAAAAGGATTACCTGTTCTGTCAGGCTGCTTTGCTGTGCTGCTGTCCCTGCAAGCAACTCCTCTCATCTGCCTCCATGTAGCACAATTTCAAGTGTCCATTCAGCATCTTGAACCTTGTCCTCTCGAGGAGCAGGCCAGCACTGAGTACTGTTTTGGTGGAACTCAGCTAGTGCCTCAGGCAGAACCGATTTCAGTTCATCTCTTTCAGGACATGGATAATCCATGTGGGGCCCTTCTAACTCAGGGTATTCTATGACTCAAAAACCTGTACTAACCAGCTTGGCCATCATTGTGAGCCAAGTCACCTTTGTTCTGTGAGCGCGCACACACTTTCTTGAAAGGTTTCTGTCTGTCAAAGGTAAAAATTTCATTTTTTTTCTGTGCAAGTAACAGACAAGAACAACATTCAGACAGTGGGGGGGAGGGGGAGAGATGCTTCCAGGGACCACCTGCAGTGGAGGCAGGACAGACTAAAGACAAAGAGGGGCTGGATCAAGCTCAGACTGTGGATGGAAACAGAGCTGTGCCCCTCTGAACTGAAGCCCCTGTCGTCCCCTCCATGTGGGAGAAGGCACTCATGGACACATGGTGAGTCTGCAGGTGAAAGGCCTTGGATCCAGGACTGAAAAAGGCAGCAACAAGACAACAGAATGACAACCACCAGCTGCCATCCCCTCATCCTCACACACTGTGCAAGCTCAGCAGCATGTTCCAGCCACACAGGGAGTAACACATGGGAAGGGGGATTCAAAACAGGACAATTTCACAAGCCCTGCCACCCAAGAAACTGCAACACTGTTTGTATTTGCCAAAGCAGAATGTTGCGGAGTGGACAGAGCTATCCAAGTCCTCCCTGGAAATGATCTGTAGTCCTCCTGCTGCTGCACCCTCCGTTCTCTCCCATTTATTTTCAGGAGCTGGGAGCAGAGCCAGAAAGGCATGGTGGCTGCCCAGAGCAGCCTTGCCCAGTGACATGGTGCTGGAGCACAGACTGGAAGATGTCACACTGTGCTCGGGCCAGCACAGCTTGCCCATCGAGCAGCACGTGGCCCATCCCTGCTGTGTCTTTTCTCCAGCTGAGCCAGTGGCCTCTACTAGTGTTTGGAAACTGCAGGGAGGGGGACCAAGGGAGCCAGTATCTGTCCTCGTTGCCTGTGGCGGCCTCTTCCAGCATCTCACTAGTAGCCTTCAGAGACCAAAGGCAGCAATGTTTCCTACGTTGAGGAAAGTGAGCCTAGAGAGCAGTGACAGCATCATGTTCCCCTTTTGTCAGGTACAGCTCACCGCAGTAGCCAGGCAGGAGCGTGCCTTGCATGTCACATGCTTGGGAGGAAAGGACGCTGCATTAAACTGGGTACCTGTGGGAAGAGACGGCAAGTTGGCATGTGCTTGGGCAAGAGGTGCATCATAGAAAGTGCCTGCAGTAATTGCCTAGGACAGCCCCAAGTCTTGAAGACAAATAAATAGGAAATTGTTTGCTGCCTTCATTGTTGAGAACGCAACTGCAAGGAAGAATACATTTTTGTTAAGAGATTGCTACCTGCTCTGCATAGAAACCAATGAAACAATACAACATGAGAAGATTTGTATTCCAGTTTTATTTTTACAATGCCTGCTTCAATGAAAGATTCAACAAACTAAAACAGACATTATATGCTCAAAACATTTACAGTATTTACAAATATACATTTTTTTGCTCAATAGGTAATTACAGCAACTTGTAACAGAAGTACAGGAGAAAAGAATCACTGGTGCAAAAGTTAAACTGTCCTGTTGATCACGTTGTAGTGCTTGGACTAGCAAAAGTAACAACTGGGATAAACATGTTTCGTAGCAAGCAAATGTAGTTATCACTTCACAGTGACAGTTCCTGCTGAGTTGTATTTACAAAGCCTAAGCCAGCAGAATGCTATTATTCTTTCTACAAAAAGTGATGAATGAGTTCAGAAGTGATCCCTTCTTCATTTTAATACTGAACAGCAGAATTGTTGTGTTGTACCTTCTACTGTGCAAAAAGATAGCTTTCAAATGGTCTGTTGTATTAAATGCTCAAATCAATTTAACTTCCTTATTATACATGCTATAAAATTACACTAGAAAGTTCAAGTTTTAGAAACAACAAATACCTTTCAATATATATTCTCTCTGTTTTTTTATTTTACTATTTAAACACAGGATAAAGATATACCGGCTCCAATAAGGCTGTGCTTTTTTCATAAGCAACTCCGAGAGCCCCGTGCACAACCAAAGTCTCATTGACAAGTTTATTTTCAAGGTATGCTACTTGGGTCATCCTCACTGATGCACACACCCTTTATCTCTCCCTTCTTTTTCAAGCACCTTTCCACATGTTATTCTTCCTGGCTGTGCCATCTTTTAACCTCCGGCTATGCTTCCCTTCTGGGGGAAGGTACAAAATGCAGTCCCTTCCAATTAACAGCCCAAGCGACTTGGCCATTGATGGACAAGCAGCTTACAACATTTTTAAGAGCCGACCTGTTTCAGAGTGTTCCTTCAACATAGTCCTGCTGCCCCCAGGTCAACTGTAGGAAGTGCCATAAAAAAATTACTTCTGTCAGACACCTGACATCAGCAGGGATTACTCTGGAGCCAGATTTCCATTTCATAGCCACGTGCAGGAGTGCTTCTCCACACACGTGCTGTACACATGGTGCTGTGGCCTAAGTGCAAAACAGAGCGTGCGATGGATTCATATGCATTGTATTCAACAGAACCAGTCTCAAAATTATAGATAGAGCCTATCATGAATCCTAGTTATTTTCTCCATGATTTTATTCTCAGGCACCACCAACCATTAAAATTTTTCACCTTTAATATATATTTATATACACACATCTATTAATGCTATATATATATACACACACATACAGACACATGTAGCATTAGTATGTTCACTGCATTAGAAACTTATTTACAGTTGGTTGAAAAATTATATTGAATCAAATTACAGTATACCAAAACCAAATTGGCATTTGTGCTTTTTGTTTATAAAGGAATCATTTTCATTGTCTCAAAAAAAATTAATTTGCATTAAGACTTATCATGTGATAAAATAAGTTAGGAAACAACTAGGACTGAGAAATGCAGAGTATCAGCTTTCCTCATCTGTCCCATCAAGTCTACAGAATAACTGCTTCCTTTAAAAATTCTCCATTCAAATTCCTATGGTGTTGCCCAGGCTTGCTTGAAGATTCTTGGTAAATAGTAACATGCAAAAGAATAACCATGCATCCTGTCTTGCACCATGCACATCCATGAGATAAAAGTTTCTGTCTTCACTCAGTAACATATTAATAAAACAGGACTTCAAAGTGCTTTTAAAAGAGAAAAAAATCCCCATTCTACACAGTAGTAAAGAGGCACAAGGAGTAAGGCTTGAAATTATGTCTTCAGACACAGACGATCCTCTAGAAACCAAGATCTTAAACTCCAAATTCATCTCACTCTGTTTAAACGGTTAAAGGATTCCATTGTTCGGTAACTGTTAGTCCTGGATGTACACACTTGTTTATAATCCATAACATTCATTAAAAAAAAAAAAAAAGCAGCTCTGCAGCCCAATCAGCTCAGCTGTACTTCAGTAAAGATACTTCCCTTTTGAAAGGATGAAACAGTTTCATACGAAAGCTGATTAGTTAAAAACACAGTTAAGTTTAACCTTCGTAGTGACTTAGTAAATACAGGAAGCCTCATAGTGCAGTCTGTAAGGACTGTTTTGAACAGGCAAACGTGTATTTTCTGGCCAATTGTGACTTCAGCACCTGGCTAGATAAATGATCGACTGCCAGCCTCACCTATGTTTTCACTTCAGCAACCACTTAACACTAAAAAAGTATTGCTAAAGCATAAAATATTAAAGAAGTCATCAAAAACAACCAGTGATTTTAAAATTTTCAATAAAATTTGCTGGATATATAGCTTATTTTGAGTGTGGTCTTACTGTTCTCATCCAGGACAATTTAAAAAGGAAGGTTAGCTTTTTAAAATACAAATCTTGTCAGGCTGGGTGCTGAGAAAGGCCTGCTACCATCCACTGCAGGAAATAAAATACATAACATAAGTACTGTTACTTTGCAAGCTGTTTAATTATTTTAGGAGTAACAGATCTTCTGTTTCCTCATAGAAAGTCACAGCATTCATGTTCCTTTCAGGAAAGAAGCATTCACCTCTTCCAGACCATGAAGTATTCTTCCTTCAGGTACCATCTTTGTGCACATTTATAGTGCTTTTCCACAGACAGCTTCTAAACAGAGTTTTCACATTGTGCTTCATTTTGACAGACTATCCTCTCAAAGATGGCTGCAGGATCCCTTTTTCAACAAGATGAGATTTCAGGGTTTTATACACATTTAGTTGTTGCTCTGGCTGAAGGACCAACAGCTGCTTCAGTAGTTTGCTGGGATTTGGACCTCTGTCAATGAAAAGTTTTTCTGATGAGCAGCAGCTCTAAAGAAGCTTTTAGATAGCCTTCCATTTTCCCCCTGCTGCACAAGCAATGCCTTCCCGTTTTTTGGGGGGATACTAAAGTATGGATATTTTCTGCTCTAACCATCCCCTCAGGATGCATGGCCAAGCATCACTGGGAAAGCACTCTCCTTAGCCGAATACGAACAAAAAGAGAAAAGCATTGCTTGTATGTTCTGTCAAATGGGGATATTAAGAAGGTTTATGACAAAGAAGATTGGCTGATTTATTCTTTCTTACTGTATTCACATTCTTCATCAAAAGGTCTTTTTTAGTTTAATATCCATTGCTAGATAAGCTGTATACTACCAACTAAAAGGAAAATGGTCCAAGTCAGGAAAGAAACCCACCAAATAAACTATACTCCTCTAAATGACAGGAACACATCAGCCCCATTTTCAGCCACTTATTTACAGTGTACTTTTACAATGGACCAAACATGAGGCAAAGAATCTGTAACTTAGTTATCTCATGATTATTTACTCAAATGTATTTACAAAACTAAGGGCATGTATGAGTTTGGCTACCTCCAGTCCCTTACCTTGGTTATCCTTTCCCTGGGAACTAAAACGATTTCAATACAATTGTCATTCCCACAATTTCTTCTTGAAAGCTGGTGTGAGATGATGAGCAATGTTTTTAATAAGTCATCTACTCTTTTTACCCACAGTAAAAAGATAGCCTCTCCAACAGAAAACCTCAAGTCCAGCCACTGAGAAATACTGAAGCTTGTGGGAAAAACTGCATCCTCAATATAGAGGCTCTTCAGGAAGCAAAAAACAGTAAGCAGATGTTACAGCAAACAACCCTCCTGCCAGAACCCCATCCTGATACCACCCTATCAGTAAATTCCAGCAGAACTTGTACAAGGCTGCAACACAAAAACTTGTTGGTACTTGGGTTACACACGTCACTGTTAACACCCTGGGCATAGCTTGAACATTACACTAATCTTACACGTGCACACAAATGTGCATTCTTAATGGTTCTGTATTTGAAGTCATTGCATAGAACAGATTTAGGAACAAACTCTGCTATTATAATGGTGCAGAACACAACTCAGACTGCAACACAGCAGTACTGCTCCTATCCAAGTGTATGTATTTTGATTTTCAAAAATTCAATACCTTATGAAACTGGTGATGTAGACGTGAACAAAAGTGGCCATCAAATACTGACAATCAAAGCGATCCATTATGCCACCGTGCCCAGGGATTGTGTCTGCAAAATCCTTTTGGGTGTGAAGGACAGGGAGAAAAAAAATCATGTTAACTGATTCAGATGAAACACACTCATCAAGCGTCACTTCACAGCAGTGTTTTAAGGCCATAATTAAGCTATGGTTTTACTGCATTGAGCATAAAGTTAGAAAGAGCCTCCTTGCTAAAGAAGTTTTTAACTGCAAAGGTTTGTCAAGGGATGAGACAAAAAAAAAAAAAAAAAAGGAAGCAAGATGTAGCATTCAAGTCTACACATACTTGATTCCATTTTGAGGCAACCATCTCAAGCTAATGGTTGTCGTTTCTTGCCTCTTCAGGGTCTGATTTTCCTCTTTAAGGCTTTTCTTGCACTGTCTACTGGCAGCTGGTACTGAAGCACTTACTTCCAAGGAGTATCTACTTGCTTCCAGCCAAGTGGTAACTTGAGAACTCTTTCCACTGTCTCCCACTGGCTTCACAAGTTGTGCGGCCCATTCACCTGCTAGTTTTGTCACTGGCTTCTTGGTAACGTTAATTAAAAGCCGTGATGCGCACAAGCAATACAAATACATTGAACAGCATCACAAAGCCTTGTCATTAATAAATCACTTGTATGAAAAATAATAATAATACTTGGATGAAAACAATAGTCAGTACACCAGCTTTGTGTTACCCGACCTTGTCTGTACAACGGCTTTATTATTAGTCAAGTGCCCTCACACACCCTTGGTGTCATTCATGCTCACTTCTGGACCTTTGTCAGGTGAGCTGGCTGCCAGCAATAGATACAAGCCCTGTGCTTGTGCTGCTCCAGCAGGCATGGACTGCATGCACGTGCCGCCTTTAATAACAACCACACAATATCCCTGTCCCTATGATGGCCCTTTGGCTGCAGTGTGTTGTACTGAAACTGCTGCTTTTCAGAAGTATCATTTTCCCCCAAAAAAGCCCTTCTTCACACCAGTGTTCCCTTGCTGCTGTGGCTAACAGACATGACAGAGCGCAAGGCTGTAGCCAGCGAACTGCTGGACAAGCTGCTTGGACCAACGTAAGGAAAAGGATCGAGTACAAACACATGTATGGGAGTTCAGCACAAACAGAGGTTTATTTGTATGCTTCTGTGCAAAGCACATGCCAAAACCAGTGGACACAGGGAACAAGAGCAACAAGCAACAAGTTAAGAATTACAGCAGTCCTACCAAGACATAAAGGAGGTCAGGAGAAAATTTGGGGCTGCCCTCTTCCCATACTCCAGCTGCACTTAATGCCAGCCAGGGACACTACTGCCACAAGCGACAGCACACACCTTGCAATAAACAGAGGTTAGCACATCACATCATTTGCCAGTACACGTTCTTGTACAAGGCAGCGCTGCATTGGCAAAAGCAGCCTGACACTCATGCCCAGGTGAGCCTGACACGTCAGCATCTGCATACAGCACAGACTCTGTTGGTAAAACACAGCCAGCCATAATTTGAAGGGCAAACTGCTGTCAGCAGTTATCTACAGGTTGCTACACGTGTCAAGTGTAATTATCTCACATCTTGTTCATCCCAATCACTTTAGCAGCATGACTGAGAAGAGTAATTATCAACCGCAATGCAAAAATAAAATAAAAAAGAAACGGGAACAATATACCTATATCTGATAAAACAAAGTGCTGCTACTGATGCTAAAAAACAGCTCAAAGATCTTCCTAGAAAGACTAGGTACTGCACTCAATAAATGAAACAAACAAACAAACAAAAACAACCAACAGAACAAGCACTCTCATTCAAAGAGACAACCAAAACACAGCCAGCTTACAGAAGTGATGACGCACCTTGATTTTGAAAGCTCTTTTAAATCCACTGGCGAAGAATCCTCCAAATGGCCCAATTAGGGATGCAAATGTTGACAGGGCAATGCTGTGCATCTGGAATGGGTACATATTCACCGTTTCCTACGTGAAAAATAATAAGCAAGATATTTCATTATGTTTCATTCTAGGCATGTTTCAGCTCAAGTATTTGACAATTGGGCTGGTACAGAGTAAATTTCCACAAAGCTTCACCCTTTCCTAATACAAAATAATACTTTTCAGCCAAGCCCTTAGTTAATCATAAGGAATGTTATCTTCCCCAGCCTAATCTTCCCCAACTCTGCTTTTCCAGCTCCATTTCCTATAAAGAAAGGAGCTTTCCACTAATCCAACGATGTTTCTGAAGACCAGGTGACCCAGTGCTCCCCAGGCACTGGTCACTGTCATGCCATTCAACTGTCACAGTTGCTCCTTTCAAGTGCTCTCACGAGACAGACAGGAATTTTGCTCAAGTCTGCAATACTAGCACCGTGCGTACGTAGGGCAATAATGGGAGATAAAAGTTTAACCTCTGTTAATGTTTTTGTTTTACATTTAACTATCTATTGTCCCCCTCATTCCGTCCACAGACTTGAAATTTCTTTTGATCTATTACAGTTTTTAGGGATAAGAGACTTAATTATCAGGAAGGAGAACAGGTACTCATTGCCAAAGATGATAATCAAGGTAAGCATTTATTTTATTTTATTTTATTTTGCAATTTCGTTTTGGGCCCTTTCAAGTCAATGGCACAGGCTGCAACCTTGAGCACACCTCACCTGGCAATTCTCAATATACACCGCCTGGAGCTGAAAATCCCTGAACCTTACATTTCCAATCTGCATTACAAGCAACACTGACTACCTTCTGGAATGATTTTGACTTCCTGTAAGTATTGCTAAAACCAATTCTGTTCTCAAAAGGCCTCTTACAGATTAGCAATACTACTCGCAAAGTGCAGACTTGCATCTACTTTAGGGGCTAATTGACATCTCCCTACCAGACTATCGCAGAGCTAACTGTTCCCTTCTCCTCCCTTACCAAAATGTATAATGAAACTGAATCACAGAATCGTCTAGGTTGGAAGAGACCTCCAAGATCACCGAGTCCAACCTCTGACCTAACACTAACAAGTCCTTCACTAAACCATATCACTAAGCTCTAAATCTAAACGTTAAATTTAAAGACCTCCAGGGATGGTGACTCAACCACTTCCCTGGGCAGCCCATTCCAATGCCTAACAACCCTTTCAGTAAAGAAATTCCTCCTAATATCCAACCTAAACCTCCCCTGGTGCAACTTTAGCCCATTCCCCCTCATCCTGTCACCAGGCACATCGGAGAATAGACCAATCCCTACCTCACTACAGCCTCCTTTAAGGTACCTATAGAGAGCAATAAGGTTGTCCCTGAGCCTCCTCTTCTCCAGGCTAAACAACCCCAGCTCCCTCAGCCGCTCCTCATAAGACTTGTTCTCCAGACCCCTCACCAGCTTCATTGCCCTTCTCTGGACTCTCTACAGCACCTCCATGTCCTTCTTGTAGTGAGGGGCCCAAAACTGAACACAGTACTCGAGGTGTGGCCTCACCAGAGCCGAGTACAGGGGGACAATCACTTCCCTAGACCTGCTGGCCACACTGCTTCTTATACAAGCCAGGATGCTGTTGGCCTTCTTGGCCACCTGAGCACACTGCTGGCTCATATTCAGCTGACTATCTACCAATACTCCCAGGTCCTTCTCTGCCAGGCAGCTTTCCAACCACTCATCTCCCAGCCCGTAGCTCTGCTTGGGGTTGTTGTGCCCCAAGTGCAGGACCCGGCACTTGGCCTTGTTGAACTTCATACAGTTGGCCTCAGCCCATCGGTCCAGCCTATCCAGATCCTCCTGCAGAGCCTTCCTACCCTCGAGCAGATCGACACATGCACCTGGACAGAATGAGACTTCTCTCAATCCAGACTACACACTGACTTTATGCAAAAACAAACAAACAAACGAAAACTTTTTACATTTGCCATCAACGCCACAGTTCCTGAAGCAATGGTATACTCATTCAGCATGAATATATCAGAACTCCTTCCAGATGCAGTCTTGCCTTTTTTTAAGTACCACCTGCAGCCATTAATTATTTGCAGTCCTCAGTTTTTGCAGACAGCAGCAATAATTTCCCGTTTCTGCCTTCCTGTTACCTGTGAACTTTTCTCACTACGTGTTCTACCCATGTAAAAGTAAGCAAAACCCAGTGTCTTGCTCAGCACTGTCTACTTGCTCTCTGTGCTGAGGCAGCAGAGCAGGGGAGTGATGCAGAAGGCATGTGCCAGCCGTTCCTGTTCTGTGTTCATCGCAGTCACCTCCTCTTTGCCTTCAAGGAAAGATAAATGTGCATGGGGGGTGTGCATCTGTGCACATGTGTGGGCATGCACATGTGTCTGTATAGATGTATATATATGCTGCTAAGTGTGTGCATGTGGGTGTATGTGTGTGTATGGGCATGGGTGTGCATCTGTGCATGTATTTGCATAAGTATATATACGTGAGGTGAGTGTATTTATATCTGGGGGATGCATGTGTATGTATGTGCACACGTTTATGCACATGGATAGGCATCTGGTTGTGCGTGGTAGATCTGTATATGTCTGGATGGGTGGAGCTGCATGTGGGGGTCTGTGGGTGTATAGATGCATGTGTCTGTATAGAAGTGTGTGCCCCTCCATGTGGGGATATCTGTCTGTGAGTGGGTGAGGAGGTGGCTGTGTGTGTACATAGAAATAACTATATAATGAATCATTTATTTGTATAGGTGACAAATTTTTATATATGTAGATATGAAAAACAGTCCGCATGCATTTCTATCGGGTCTGTACCTGTGAGAGTCCCCCCCATGCATGTGACTCAGGCAGCAGTGCTTTCCCCAGCAGGAGGAGTGATGGTTCAGATCCTGTCAGGTGAAGATTCAATGTGTCTCTTGCCAGAACGTGCAGGCTGCATGCACAGAAAAGGGTTGGCGACTCCGTTACAAGCACAAGTCCTATCCTAACTGCAGCTGCACACTCACTGCAAATGGAATCAAGTTCTACTAATGCAAGTACTCAACCTTACTGCTAACTCAGGCCTTTGCCAATTTTCCACAAGATCCTAACAGCTTACCTGAGTGACATGCAGTACAGTGAACAGCATCGTCCACTTTCTGCACAAATACTGGCAATGAGGACACAGAGATGTTTCCTCGTGTGGCTTCAGCAATGCCTTTCCCTGATGACCTCCTCCCCATGCGAGCAAGAGAAGCTCACAGTGTCAATTCAGTTCTTATCCCTCAAGACCTACCCACGTTCATGTACTTTTCTAAAAAGTTTTTATAAAAATTTTCAAGCTGGGAATTATAATTCTGATTTTAATTAAAACCTTGATTTTTTTTTCTTACCCATCCCAACACAGACCGAAGCAATAGTGGCACCGAATACTTCTTCATCTGGAAGAGCTCCAAAGGTTCACACTCTGTCACAAATCTATTTATTTCACTCTTATATTCCACTGGGCAGACAAAGTACTGATGCTGAGCCAAGAAATAGGAAAACTGGAAAGCAGAAGAACAACTCGTCAAATATGCATTAGTCGATACAGTCAAAAATCATACTGTAATTGAAGGCTTTATTATCTTGGAGTAAATGGAGTAAATGTTAATGGAGTAAAATCAGCCCTCTTTTTAGGTTGGAGAATGCCTCAACAAGGGAGGCAGATGCCGACCTTCAATGCCCTTAGCAACCATTTCCCATCTTGTTTTTCTTTTCCTATCTCTCAGGCTCGTATCTAGTGCATATTTCTGCACTGTAATATTCCCAAGCGTTAACTACTCATTATTTCTTTAGAGTTCACTTCTCCATTCAGTCTTGAACTACTGGTACTGCAGAGTTGTGCACCTACAAGTTCCACTGATCTTGTTGATAGGTTACATATAAAAGCAATTATTTTATGTTGCTGCTTTCTTCTATGCATACCATTGGCGTAAAGCACCCGTCTAAACCCATGGGCATTCTGTCAGGAGAAATGACATTATGTGTTAGGATGCAAGGCAACAGCCTCAAGTTGCACTGGAGAGGTTTAAATTGGACATTAGGAAGAATTTCTTCACAGAGAGGGTGGTCAAGCCCTGGAATGGGCTGCCCAAGGAAGTGGTGGGGTCCCCATCCCTGGGGATATTTCAGAGCTGTATGGATGTGGTACTAGGGAAGAAGGCTTAGTGATGGGATCCAGTAGGTGAGGTTGGATGTGATGATCTTGAAGGTCTTCTCCAACCTGAATGATTCTATTTACTGAGCTATTCCATATGAACCTATGCAAGAAAAGTTGTGTTGTTACTTACAATAAATCCAAATACAACTGTGGAGATGCCACCTCCAATGAACCCTTCCCAGGTCTTTTTGGGAGACAGCTAGGCACAAGAGAGAGAGCGAGCTGCATCAATTGCATCACTGAACTTCTTTTTTTAAAAAAAACACCTGGACCTTGCTTGCAATAAGCTCCTACTTGTGAGCATGTGCAAGTGTCAAACACTGAATGTCACTGGCTGCAATCTCTGAGCACTGTAGATGGAAAAGCAGAGCCAGCAGCTGTCCCGGGGCAGTCAGGGAATGTGCCAAGGTTGGACAGTCCTTGGGAGATGCTTGCTCCCTACTTAAGATGGGCAAAAAAACACAGCATCTAAATGCAAGCATAGAGAGACCAGCATAGCAAGCTGTTTTCTTCATCAAATTCCATCAGGCTTCCTATTTGGGAGCAGTTTATTATCAAATCCAACCAAATACACCAAAGTTAACATTGCAAGGACATGAAAATAAAAATTCGTATCTTTCCATAGGGTCTTGCAAATACTACCAAAATTGGAAGATTACTGCTTAAGCCCTTCTCAATGCTACGTTAATGAGACCAGATGAGGAACAGGTATACATTACATAAAGCCTTATTTCAAGCAACAGTTTTTGAAGAAGTATGCAGTTTAACCTGCATGTGCAATCCAAAAATAAAGCAGCAACAGTTAACAATGTAACAGACTGCAACTTTATCATACTACATTGATATTACATTCACAGTAATCCCACTTTGCACTTAAAAATCCCTAGAAACCAGATAAATGATGTTTTCTAGCAAATGTCTAACATGCAGTACAGCTGAAACTACTGACCTCTATAAACATAATTTTGAACAAGTATCAAAAATGCTGTGAACTGTAAGAACCTGTTACTGAGTCAAGTACATACCTTAATTAATGGAGTTCTGCCAAAGAAGAATCCAAAGATGTAAGCGGCAATATCATTGCAGATCACACTTGAAATGGGCACCAGAAACCTAGAGAAAGATGCACAGAAAGTTTCAGAAGGGGGAGGGGGTAGAAGGTTCCTGAACCTAAAGAGAGAACAGAAATAACTTTTAATCGACACAGCAGCATTTTTGGTTGGGAATTTTTATCTAATATTTAGAAACAATTATGTTTCATTATATGTTCACCTAGTTCCCCCATAAGCAACATATTGAGCTATACTGATGTTCGTGTTCAGCCAATACAGACTGGTAGAGATCCACGGTAGTTCAATTTATAATTTCATTTTAGCACAAGCTTAAAATGTCAACAGGTTGGCTTTTTCTATCAGACTTGAAGACTAGTACCACTTAAAAAGAAATCAACAGAAATAAACATGTTAATGTTACTGGTAACATCAAAGCAAGCAAATCCCTTATAAAGTTCAATGATACCTACATTTAAAAAAAGAAAAAATATTTTCCTTTTCTTGCTCTTGTCAGTTTGCAGCAGCCTGTGTTAGCTTTTTAAGTGGTCTCTGCATGTAAACATCATCTGAATTTGCTACTAAAACGTGTTAACCTCTTTTTCCCTTTTCAAAGCAGAAATGTATTAATAAGATTGGAGTCAGATTCTGTGACCATCTGCCAAATTGTCTGGTGCAATAGTAGCAGAAATGCTAATAAGAAATAGGCAGGTAGCTCAAAAACTAGGTTCAGTGTTTTACATACGTGCAAGTTCAGCATGAAAAGAATTTGTTCATACAAACTCTGTCAAAGGCTTTTTTTTTCTTTTTAACTGTGAGCATGTCTTTTCTGTAATGATCTTCCTTGTCGAGAAAAGAACAAGGAACACATGCAGTATTATGTCCTTTGAAGTACACACTACCTTCCATGTTCTTCTTTCTGTCTCAACTCGCAATTTACACTCTCCCTAAAGAGGTGTAGGGTGCAAAAACATGACATCTCGTTAAGGGAGAAGTTTTAAAGTCATCAAGTTTAACTGCATCATCAGAATTTAATACGTAGTGGGAAGTGAGGCATTAGGACAACCAAACAACAGTCAAGATTTACATTCTGGAGGATTTTATTTTTTTTTTTTAGGTCAACTGACTTTACCTGTACATACAAAATTAAGAAAAACACTTCTCCCTTTCTCAATATACATCTTGGTCTTGGAGACTACCATTAGTTAGCAAGAAAGGGTAGTCTTTGCTATCATTTCACCTGAATTTCATACGGACAAGACGTGGTTTAAGACCACCGATACCTGCCACTTCACTTGCTGGAACTATTCTGCTTGCTCGCTAAAAACAGAAGAGAACACATTTCGAGTTACTTTTAAAAATCCCCAGTGTGTTGTTTTTAACCTCTGAGGATTTCATGTCCTTGAAACCTTCTGGAAAGAAGGTCTCAAGCTGGACTCCTGAAACCAGATTTGATCTTCCAAATTAAATGGTCCCATTTCAGTAGGACTGTGGAATCTGAAGCTCCCAAGCAGCTGAAAAGGAACTGCTGCATGTTCCTGTCTTCACCAAATGCCATGGGAGATAGTTGACCATACTTGGGATTAACCCTGATCCTTGCACATAAATGAAGCAGTCGTTTGAAACTACCATACTTGTGGCTGCCTATCAAGCTTAAGGGGTTTCTGCCCACTGCCCTGTACCCTTTACGTCACTGCTCCCACCACCTCCGACTCCCCCTCCAACTAAGCATGGATGCTCCTTACTCGGTGCAGCTTCAACTGCTCTCATGGTTATTCCCTAACTAGATCTGCTATGTAACAGAGCCAACCTTTCAATGCAATAGAGTTACAAATTAGTTTGTTACTTTTCCCTTACCAGATCATGCCTTCAAAGAGATTTTGGATGACTAGATGAGATTGAGTTACAGTGATCAGCAAAGTGACATGAGTCCATGCGAACTGTTAACAATGCAACAACACAACAGTTAGTGAAAACACTGATCAGTACACCTCCATCAATACTGGCACGTCAGCTAGAGGAGCCCTGAGAAGCTCACAAGTAGACCAGCTCTAGCGGTAAGGCAAGAGATGCATGCATACAGTACATCACAAGTTAGCTGGCTTTCAGAAGCAAGGACCGAAACTTTAAAAGGTTTCCCCATCACTTTCCTTTACCTGGAATTTTTGAATGTGCAGTTTAACATCCAATTTAGTGAGACTTATACCTTCAGCATGAAAGCAGCAAAGAAACATAAGCAATGTGATATTCTGCGTACACATACATAAAAGACAAGTTAGAACTGTAACAATAAAATGGCAATGAAGAACTCATGAAAGAGTCATGTTACACAGATGTGGATATCATGATAGAATACCAGTCCTCTTAGGAAAGATGGAATTTCTCAGGATTAGTGAAAACTAAGTGTTAATTTTTATGGGCATGGCCATTTCAACTGTCAATTTCACCAACACTACTCTGTGTACCTAGTGTTTATTCTGTAGCAGCAGTATGCAGTAAAGTGGTTTCCAAACAGTCTACTATTAAAGCTTCTACATTACATATTGCTTTCCAAACACTCACAGATCAAGACCTGGTCATTTTTCCAGGCAACACTGAACTCAAGCACACAATGGCTGTGCTAGTTAATACTCAGGATGTCCTACTTCTTTAAATTTCCTTATCAGGTGTGTTTTCCTATGGCAGCCAGCATCTACTTGCAGTTAAGAAACCTGAAGAGTCTGAAAGCAGGTGCAAGAACTGACTCAAGCTTCCTGAAAATATTACCTGCTAGTTAACTAAAGCATCTCTGCAGCAAAACATGTATTAATCATACAGTGGAATTGGAAAACCAAGTCAAACCAAATGGCTACTCCTCTTCAGTCCAAACTGTCCGTCCCCTGTTCCCCCCTCAAAAAAAGGTTCCCTCTGTTCTACTGAAATTCTTCTGTAGTCACACCTTAATGCTTTCTGGACAATCACAATGTTAAATGACTGACTACATTTGTTCGCCCTCCCTTTTCCGGGGAGGGCCGGGGGGGGAGGCAAGGAGGGGAAGGAAGAGAGGGATATCGGGGAAAATAAATATAATTACCTTGTGCCAATTCAAAGATACGTGCTTTGCTGATTACAAAAGCAAAACCACCTCCCCCAAAAAAGCTGCATCTCCCCCCAGTGAAGCAACTTCTCCCACAAATAGGGTAAATCCTTTCTGAGTATAACTTTTGTTATTTTTTAATGCTATACTGCTCAGCTAAGTTCTAGTCCAAAATGAGGGACCCGCAGTGGTAAAGTGTCACCTAAGGCCCTGTAGAAACAAAGGGGTTAACTGTAGCCACTGACCTTTAAGTAATCTTTAAGGTTGCGCAACACCCTGACCACTCAAGTTCTTTAAAGACAAGTCATACTGCATTACTGTTTTACTGTTGCTTCTGATCATTCCTATTTTTAATCAAATTTGGGAGTCAGAAACACTGGTTTCTTACAGGACAAGAATGATCTATTGGGGCACAGCACAGGGCCAGAACCACTGTTAAGTGTCACAGAATCCATCTCCTGTGCAGGTGTTCAGGTCAGGTTTCCTTCCTAGCACTGCAACAGAGCCTCTACAAAGAGGTGCTCGAGACACCAGAACCATGTCCCACCCCGTGCCGAATGTGTCTGGCTTCCAACCTGCATGGAAGGTGCACGCACTCAGCGGGAGCCTCTCCCTTGTCCACCTGCCACTACAGGAGCAGTGTCACAGTGTGTACAGGGCCTCGCAAATCGCAGCTCTTATACAGTGAGAGACTGCTTTGTGAGACGATAAGAAGCCCCAAGGTATAGGTAGAGACACCCAACAGCCCAACATCACTTGGTTGCACACCCCCACCTTCCAAGGTATTTTATGAACATAAGGACATGACCCTTTCTAGTGATATATGTACACAACTGACCAGGGCAAAGCGGGTAATACACACCATGTAAAACTGCAGACGGTAGTGTTTCTTCACTAAGCTCAAAACAAACATGCAGAAGCCTGTAAAACAAAGCAAGCGTAGTTTGTACTACTGAATGTGTAATTACACTGAACCACCATACACCAATAATTCTCTTCCCTTGAAGCAGTCTCCAACCTGCCTGTTTGGAGCACCTACTTCTGTTTGGTAACCACAGGTAGAGAATTCTTCTCATTAGAGCAGAAGATTTAATTGACATCAGTAGGAAGCATCCATTTCATTACTTACAAGGTCACATCATGGACATCAATTTTAGCGGACGAGACCATCGCCTTTAAAAGGTCCCCAAAGCCAGGCCAACAAACTTGATTTGAATGACAAACAGGAAATAACCTGAAGGTGAACACCAGCTCACCACCCCTACCCCAGAGAGGCACACAGCTGCAGGCAACAGCACCTTGAGGCATGGGTGCTAGAGAGAGCAGATTCCAGGAAGACGTATTGCCCCTCAGCTCGGGGGGCATGCGGGGTCCCGGCCTTCCCTACGACAGCGCCCTGCAGGAGAGAGACTGGTGGCCACCCGCAGGACCCCTGGCCTCCCACTGGGTACGTGGCTGCTGCCTGCTCTCCCCCTCCTTGTCCTTTCAGCAGCCATGAGCATTAGTTGTGTTAGGTCCCTCGGGGAGAAGCTGGCTGGAAAAGGTCAGGTCTTGTCTTGCAAGGCTGGTTGCTAGTTTGTGATCTAAGCATGGAGTAGAATTTTTGTCTGGTTTACAAAGCAGTAGCAGTAGACAATGTTCTTTATGAAGATCAGGTTTCTTCATCTATTTTACAAATACTTGCAGTGTGGCAGTTTCCCCATCTCTTAGGTCAACCTGAGTCTTCAGCTGATTACTTTTAAGGCTAAAGTAACATTAATACTGCGTTCCTGAAAGCAGCATGGACTGCATTTACTTGTTCACAGAGACAGGAAGGAGGCTGTTAAAGAACTGTTTCCCTGGACTGGGAGGAAAATTTATCCATGAGGCAAGCAAAAGAGTATCTCACAGACAAAATAAAGTCTGAGGCCTTTTGAATAAGCACTTTACAATATAATCGCACACCTTATTGCTGAAGCCCTGGCAGAACACTTACACAATAAAGCATTAACCCATCACAGTAATGACACATATAAGCCGTTTCCACAAACTGACAAAATACTCTTGATACATTCAGGTACTGAACCCAAATACTTCTGCCATCAAAATTAATTCACGTTGACTCTTAACGAGTACTATTAGCTCAACCTTCCAACAATCATCAACTGTTTTTTAGACTACTACCTTCTTCTAGGTGAATGCAAAATTTATACTCATATTTTGATGATAAAAGTGTAAATTTCCTCCAACAGCACCAGAAAAAGAGTAACAGAGTAGAAAAAGCTAAGAAGCTTTTTCTTAAAAACATAGCAAAACAAACAAGCACAGAAACAAATGCAGCACACTGTTCTTCCATTTCTGCCATTTCCTTCACTTACCTGCCAGATAGAGTGCAAAAGATATAAACCTGTGGTAACGAATTAGGAACTGAAGCTGTTCTCTTCTCTGAACAAATGTACCAAAGTAATCAGCCACAGTTTCCCCGTAAAAAAAGTAGTTGACACACAGCAAAAAGTACCTGAAACAGACAAGAGGCAGCTGTTACTTTAACAAGGTAATACACAGTTGTGTCATTCATTAAAAACAAACAAACAAACAAACAAAAAAATCTCCCCCCCACCTGACACACAAAAAGAAAACTCGAAAAGTGGAAAGTGGAAAAGGTTCACAATGGAAACAAAATGCAAGTACAATTCCAGTCTTTCACTTTTAGCAAGCTTTTTTGTTTATTTCTTCTACAGCAACCACACTAGAAAAACAGATGTTGCAGAAATCCTTTCATACAGAACTACTTGTGCTCCACACTTGGGCAAGTCCTTTTGAGATATTCTCAAAGTACAGAACAAGTATCTTGCATCGTCTATAATTGGAAAAGCAATTGGGTATATTCTTTTCCTGTGTTATAAAAATGATTTCTGCCACAGAGAAGGGGAGAGGAGAATTACTTGAGGAACAAAACTTCTGAGTTCATGGGACAGTTTTCACCTGCAGTGAACTTGGGGATCAGAATCCAACATGACATTTGTCATCTGGCCTGAAGATTCTCGCCTTAAAGCATTATAGCTGCATCTTCTACTCCACCCTGCTGTGCCCTTCACCTTTTGGCTTTCTTCCCCAAACAATAATCTTATGGGGTTAAATTCTATCAACAAACTACTAATGCAGCCATTCTACAACTTTTTCAAAGCTAACTGGAGGGAGTACATCCAAACCCCCAGTTTGACAGAGGTGAAACGTCACCTTCAGATATCTCTTTTTGAAAGATTTTTCAAGAGAAGAAAGGTTCTTTTCAGTCATGACAGCTAGCATGCAAATAATTCTGTTACAAGTTTTAATATGACTCCAGTTACTTAGCTTGCTAGAGGAAAGCCATGAAAGGATCCTCAAACGCCAAGGCAGCACTCCAAAAAAAAACTGATAAATAGGAAATCCAAAACCTGAATGAGATGCACCCTGCCAGGCATTGCACTCTTCAGCTTTTTATCGAAGTCAGCCAGAGAAACTAAAAACTTGTGATTCAAGATGTGCTGGATCTCTGCATGTGTTTATGAAAATCAGTACTCATTTTCTCCCCCTCATTGATGTTCAATCTAACTGCAAGGCTTCACATCTCTAACTACGCCTGACAGTTGAAGTTCCGATTAATAACGAGATTCTCCTACCTCACTGAAATGGCCTAATATGTAGTCTCAGCACCAAAATATTCAACTGAACAGAACTTTGATTTTAACTAGCGTGGCAACAGAAAAGTTTATTTTGAGCTCCATGTATGCAGGTGACTGTGGTTAAATGCCAAAGCAGACAAAGCGGTACAGTGCACATCCTCTAAGAATTTTGGCAGGACCGCAGTCATTCATACCTGATTCTGCTGCAGCGATAGATCCAGAAGCCACAGAATAATACAGACGATAGACAAGTCCTGCTGATAACCCAGGACTGAGCAAAGAGAATCAACTAGCTTGTACAGAGAGCTGACAGAACAAATTGATATTTCACAGTAAAATTGCTTCTAAAAGTGAAGAAGCAATGTGACAAGAGGCAGGGAGTACCTTGGATCACTTCAATTAATTGAACAAACAAACAGAAAAATAAAATAGGTTAGGTCTGAACAATCATGTCCTCAAGAACCTTAGAGACACCACGTGCCCAATATCTTCCCATAACGCTCCCTCTGATCAAAAGCCTTCATCTCTCCTCCCAGAACTCAGAAGTAGAGATCATTTCCCCGGCCCTACAGAGCCCTGCATAAGCAGGGCATTGTCACAACTATCTGGGATTTGCCAGTAACATTAATTATATCTTCTGGCTATCAAAAGATCCCTCGACACCTCTTTATTTATTCACTCCTGTGATTGCGATTAAATGCAAAACGAATGAGGATTTACAACTTGTACATGATGATTTTAGTTACTTATGCGTGAAAAGGAACACTTCAAAGTACCTATTCGGTTATTTTCTTACACGAAGGTAAATGCAAAAAAAAGCCAAAGCTGTTCAGATAATACCGATCATGTGATTATTTGGCTATGCACATTTTTAGGTAGCTTTCAGATGCTCAGTTCTGACTTCAAGTATACACGCATGCACACAGTTAGAGAAATCCTGTAGTAGAAACCGATGTCAAGTTTTCCATGTGCACACAATCTACAAAGCTATCCTTGCACCACGACAGGATACAAAGAACGGAAAGACTTAAATTTCAAATCTCTGCTTATTGATGGTCTTGTTTGCTACTCACCAGCTGAGGGATCTAAACCATGGTAAATCATAGGAGTGATAGACTCTGTAACCTATAGTAATGATCTCATGGAAACACTTCACTTGGATGCTCAAGACCTAAAATGAAAAGAAAAAAGCTATGTAGATACACTATAGTTGTTTCTTGAAGGCTGTGCGGAGTACTGCAACCTGCATTAAGGGGAAAAAATTATTCTGAATTCAAATTCCATACAGAAAGGAGGCAGCTTCCAAGCAAGAACACAGGAAAGTACAGTTGTTGAGAAAAGGCACACTGGGCTAGCTGCAAGAAATCCCTCCAGAAATAAGGGAAAGCTCCTGACTTTTCCTCACCAAAGCACTTTGGCAGCAGGAAGTAAAAATCGTTTCCTGTAAAGAGCAGGCTCTCCTACTACTTTTGGTTACATTTTATTTTTCAATTTAAGCAAAATTTTCAAAGTCCAGTGGAAAAAAAAATGGATTCTGCAACACAACTTGGACAGCCAGGTCTTCCATTTGCAAGAGCCTCATTAAGGGTAAGTATGTGCTGCTAATTAGCACTGACGAGAAGAGGCACTGCTCACCTAGCGCAGGTCCAAACGTCACACCCTGCACAGCCTCCATATTGTTTGTCATCTCACCAGTGTTGTGCTTGTCTGTGCAAGTCTGTAAGTGTGTCCTGTGAGCTGATGGGCTCTGAAGGTCTCGACCAGTTCGCCTAAGCCGTAGTCACCAAGGAGATCACCTTGCCCCAATACCACATATTTCCAAACATGGGTCAGCAGTAATCCTGTGCAGAGGTTGGAGGATGAACCTACCCACACCAACCATGCACGTCATCACACCAGGCTTTGCAGGATTTCTCTTAGCACATGCACTCATGAACACATTTCACCTTGCTCAACACGTAACCACAGCCTATAGGGTATTACACCACCTTAGCGAGTTAACTTTGACGTCTGTCCATCTCATGCTCTCTCTTCTGATTTGTCTACATTATAAACCCAAATGCTACACACAACAGCAACAGTAAAGGATTGCGCCTTAAAGTGGAAAAGGACATTTGGGGATGAAGGCATGGAAACTTGTGCTTGTTACCTCCAGACAAATGTAAAGTATGTTCCCAACCTCTGAGACAAGTCTTACGGCTTCTCTTCCCATCTTAGCTGGACTTCCCTGCCCACAAGTCTCCAAACATTTTCCATCCCAGTATTAAGATTTGGTTTTGGCACAACAAAAGTTATGACAATTTAAGTTATGTGATTCCAGTGAAATAAAATCATTCACGAGCAGAACTGTTTTATTCCTCCATTCCTTTTTACATGGCAACAAATGTCAAATTGAGAAACAGTTGACTATATTAGAGAACCATCCTGAGTTTTGTTTTATAGTCAAAAGGAAGAGTTCTATATTAATTCTATACTAGCTTTTTGGTTCATCTCCCGGCAGCTTTGCCCATGACTGCAATCTTGGAGCATACTATGAATACACCAAATTGAATTGCAAATTGATTAGTTCCTTTGTGCTCCAGTTCTCATTCTGGAAGTGTTATACTAAAAAAAGGATGTGAAAAAAATGCCTCTACAATGACCTACACTGTAATGAAGCTTTGTTTTGTTGTTTTTTCATACACTCAAAGACATCGTCCACCAATGAAACTGTGAATTACAAGCTTGTTGTGTCATTCTTCTGACAACAGGAAATACAAACTAGACTCACTTAGACAGGGACTCTAATACAGGCCATAATACTGGTGAACAAGCATTCCAGTATCTCAAGACATTACTGTCCAAGAGTGTTTCAGAGTAGGCATGGAAAAAAAAAAAAAAAGATTTAGACTATTTTGCAAATTTAGTGAAAAATCAAAGCAGCTACTCACAAGCATTAATTTCAGTGTTTTAGACGCCACATCCCTGCTTGTTGCTTGTCATGACTGGAAAAAATAGTTAAACCATTACTCACTGAGAATACCAGCCATAAAAATGATGGAAAGAGGTAGTATGCAGTGTGTATGAATGTTATGATGATATTTGTTCAATTCATGACCTAGAAAAACATTTTATCTCTGCACCTTGGACAGGCACCTATCTCCATTCTATGGATAAACCCTAGAAAGCCCTGGAGAGAAGCAAGGAATTAACAGAGCATGAGTGAGGAAAGTCTTTTAGAGCCAGGCCCTGCCAGCAGACAAGAGCTGCCTGCTTTACTCAGCCTGAAAAATGGAACTCTCCTTCTGTGTATTTCAAACAAGTCTTAAAGAGGGTATGAGAAGGTAGTGGGAACGAGCCAAGCAAATGGATGAGATTAATCTCATAAGCTTCAATGTAAAGAACTGTTCAACTTGTTTGTTTAATTCCTACCTAATTTAAGTAGCTGAGAAGGCCTTCATCCACAAGGTCCAATTGAGAACTCTTCCAATTTTTCAAGAATACTTCTATTTATCGAATTAAGAGACAAAATGCTCTTTCTGTAATGTCTGCACTTGACTTCCACCTATTTCTTATGCATGACAAGGAGATGAAGTAACTCTTGCACAATAGAAGATTTTAAACAAACTTACCAGAAGCATCAGCATGAAAGATCCCATGTATATTATCAGAAAAAACACAGAAATCATAGCTAGAGTTAGAATTCCACGAATCCACCAGTTCTTCCACCTGTCAAGAAAAAAGAGAATAAAAAGTAACCAGTTAGAATTGAATATAATGACCACTTCCTTCCCTAACCAAAGACTCAAGTAGATGGGAATCAGCAGGAAGACCAGGCATCTTGCTTAATAAGACACATAGCAAGAAACACAGAACCAAGCAGCTGGCCACCTCACGAGGGGACACAATAAAGAAAGCCAAGTGAGCCATCTTTCCTCTTCCCTCATCCCTCTCCTCCCCACAAAATGCCTTCATTTGCCATCTAATGCATCAGCCCCTCCTTAAAGGTGCTGTGAAAATACATCATGATCCCCAGGGAGCATTTCACAGCAGGAGCCATGGGGAACCAGCCATGTAAAGGCTTACCCATGAAAGAAAGGCTGCCAGGAAAAAAGCATAGAAGTCTTTGAGGACTGGCAGACAAAACCAGGGGATTGCTGACTGCCTGTGTTAGCAAAGCCACTGTTTTGCCAGGTAAAGGAATATCTGTTGATCTTGTTATCTGTGGATACGTAGACTGAACCACCACAAATGTTTATCTAAACTGTAGCTAAACACTGTGGCAATTCATTTAGAAATACTCACATGGGCAATCTTCAGGTCCTATGCAAAAAAAAAAATACACTAAACGGGCTGAAGCATAAACATATCAATCATGATATCAAATAAAAATTTAGCCTTTAATTTTCATGTAGATCAAACAAAAATTAAAACCTCAATACAATCAGTAATAATTTTAGTCAGCAGCTCTCAAATATGAGAGCTTGTTTGTTTTACTATACCTGGCAGACAAGCCTGACAAAGCCCTTCTGAGGATTTCTGGAGTGCTGTCTATTGATGGAGGAACATCCGGAACATCTAAATCATTTGTGAGATCCAAATCATCAAGTCTTTCAATCAAATCTGGTTCCTATGTCCACAAAAAAAAAAAAAAAGGCAAAACAAACTAAACGAACTCAACATGCAATAATATTAGTTATTTCATAAAACAGTATTTAGTCACAAGCTTATGTCTTATAAGGTGATGCAGGAATTATCAGTTCCTCAAGCCAAGACAACTATGATGTAGTACTCAAACTGTAAATACTGCAGTAACGCTGTATTGACATGTAAATATGACATGTAAATACTGTATTGACATGTCTTCTAAGGCCAGTATTCAGATGCTGTAACATGACCTGCCATGTGCAAGGGCACTTCACACCCTCAGCACTCTTTCTACCCACCTACATAAGCATAAGGATCTATGTTCTCAGCAATACCACAAGTGACATAAAATATGGGTTTAACAAAAATCCCCAACTCTCTAACATACTCCCTCACCTTCATTTCAACTCATCTTCTATGGAAGAAGGTCAAGGCTCTTCTGGTCGTGTTGCATGAAGAAACTAAATGGAGTACCTGACAAAACAGTCCCATTCCAGAGCAAGAAGAGGTTGCTGTGACAGTCTCATATATGTCTATGTGGGGGACTTGATCCCTCCAGCTTGAAAATACATGATCCAAGAACAAACTATAAAGTGACCAGATATGCTATGGACACAGTATTATTCAGAATAATCTCTTGGTATGACCCCAGCATGACGTTGTTTCTTCACCATTCACTCATGACCACTCAGGAAAACACCTAGACTGAACTTTCAGCATAGCAAAGAGCAAAATAGGCAGTCTAGTGTACAAATTCTCACCAACAGTGAGAGTGAACTGGCAACATTTTTTTTCTCCCCTCAGTAGAATTTACTAAACGTGCTAATTTACTTCATCCTTATGTGACCAAATGCTTAACTCTAAGCAGTTGGAAGGCTGCTCAGCCGTGGCACAGCAGGGAGCAGCAGAGCTGTCTCTGGCTCTGCATCTGGCTTTGGCAAGGGCTGGGCTTCCTCATGACCTCCTGGGCTTGCCTCAACTCCTCACCATCCCAAACAGCCTCCAGCCCAACCTACATACCCAGCTTCATCAGCTCCTAACGGCTCTGGGGACCATGAAGCAACTTGGCTGACCAGGGATCTTCTTCTGGAGCTTAGGCAGAAAAAGAAAGTGTACAGCTGCTGGAAGCAGGGTCAGGCAACATGGAAGGAATACAGGGATGCTGTTCGTGTTTGTAGGGAGAAAATTTGTGCGGCCAAAGCCCAATTGGAAGTGAAGCTGGCCAGGTCTGTGGGAGACAATAAAAAGTGACCTTTTAAATATGTGAATAGAAAAAGGAGGACCAGAGAAAACATAGGTCCGCTACTTGATGGGGAAGGTCACTTCACAGACAAGGACTTAGGCAAAGCAGAGACGTTTAATGCCTTCTTTGCCTCCGTCTTCAACGCTGACGATGTGCTTCAGGACCCTGGGTGCCCTAAGCTGGGGGACCATGACCGTGGGAATGATAAATGCCCAACCGACCCTGAATGTATGTGGGATTTGCCGCTCCACCTGGATCCATACAAGTCTATGGGTCCGGATGGGATTCATCCCAGGGTGCTTAGAGAGCTGGCTGACATCATTGTGGGATGTCTCCCCAGGGATGTAGTCACGGCACCAAGCCTGTCGGAGTTCAAGAAGTGTTTGGACTGTGCACTTAGTCATACGATCTGAATTTTTGGGTAGACCTGGATGGAGCCAGAAGTTGGATTCAATGATCCTTATGGGTCCCTTCCAACTCGGGATATTCTGTGATTCTATGAACTGTACTCGAAACCTTTTCCACCAGTGCTGTACTGCGGTTTCTAACTCTTTCTCTCTTTCCAGCCTCCTGATCCCAGATCCCTGTGGGCTGTTTTCTTTGCTTGTTTATCCTCAACCTATTTCCACAAACAGGTCAGCTTTTGTTTCCAACTTGTCCTTAATACTATTATTTTCTTCCCAAGTTTTGAATATTTTTGGCATTTTGGAAGAGAGCAAACATACCTCCAACCCCACATTAAAACACCACAAAACTAATAAGGTCTACAGTCCAAGCCATTGCAGGGTTACTCTCTTTATAGCCTTCAGCCTTTCCTCTTAATCTGCTGGCCTTTGGGAAGCTGGGCTTGAACGTAATCACAGCCTCAACAGCTGACGACCTCTGGGAGTGACCTACACCAAAAAGACAAGGCCTGCCAACCCCCAGCGTCCATGACCAAGGCTGTGTCCCAAAGTTTGCCCAGCAGCAGGCTGAACCAGGAGAGGTTTGGGTCGGGGGCCTGGTGGGCTCAGGGGCCTGGCCCACAGCTGGGTGGTGGCAGGAGCTGGCCAGGGTGCTGCAGGCGTGGCCCCGGCCTACCTGGCAAGCCCAGCACCCGGACGTGGCCTGTAATTAATGGGCATCAGTGTACTGCAAGTGTGGCCCAGGCCTCAGGGAGGCTGTCGAAAATGCAAGTAACCAAACAGGGATTCATGTGCTTGTAGCCTTAGTATTCAGATGTTTTCTTCCAGTGCTGTAGTACTATTCCTTAGGAAATCAACTACAGACATTATGAGAAAAAAAAGAAAAAAAAGAAAAAAAAAAGCCACAGGCCTTTTGCAAAGTCACATTCCAACCACTACAATCTGCACCTGAGTACAAAAAGCTATTTGTACAGAGCTAGAGGACACTACTTGACTGCAGATAATGGGCAGTAATCCTGGCCCTAAGATCACGACTTAGAGTCTTTAATATTAATCCTTGCTTGTGCATAGCAGAGGTGTTCTCTCCGTTAATCATGGAGAACTAAGGAAAACCCCAAGTCTTTTGATGCATGTCAGGCTTTCAGTATTGCTGCACATGGTTCCATACTCCATTGCTGTTTAAACAGTCAAAATACATATGCTTAGTTTTATTCCTCTGACATGTAATACAATTTTCACTTATGCTCCTAATGAGAACCAATTTTTTAGATTTCTCAATTCTAGCACCTCAGTTGTGGTATTTCTCAGAGCACCCGAACCCCTTAAAGAAGGAGTCTTCCTGTGTTCACCTGAGATGTATTTCACAGTAGTTTGCTGCTGCTACAAGGACTTGGGCTGATGCAGACTTCAAGCTTTATATGGCTGCATCTGTTTGCCATTTTTTTAGCTTTCATTTGCTAAAACAACTAGTGGGGGATAAACCATGAACTGTATCTTAGACTTACCTCTGCACCTTACCTCAACAATGACCCTGAGCACTTGATTTTCCATTTCATGCTATAATAGCCACAAACATTTCCTGAATAAGGCTTTTAATTTGCCAAGTCAGAGGCCAAAGAGGAAGCTGTTGACTAAAAGCTAACTAATTGTCATCTCTAGCATAAAAAGTCCTGTAATAACCCCATCACTGGTGGACAAGCTCTTATTATTTGTTTTCTTAGTTATATGATCGATTATAAACATTTCAGTTTACAGCCAGGAATAACAACAATCACTGCAGCAGTAAATGCTAACGTAATCACTACAAAAGCCCTCACAAAGGAAAAAAAAAATCTACATCAGTCTTGCAATTTCAGTTTGACCTTGTAGATGCAGTTTTGGAGCTCAGTATAAAACCCAGCACCTCTTCCTTCCATTCACTAGGTCTGGGATTAGGCCAAGCAGAACACACTGTAACAGCCTCTATGTGTGAGGGATGACAGATGAAAAGCTATGGTTTTCATGCTGTGGGTACCCATTTGCACATTTTGCCAGGGTTAAGCAAAACCAGCCCAAGTTGCACTCTGTTAATGACTAAGACACCTTACGCTTCTCTTCATTTGAAGGCTCATGCTCCTTCCAAAGAACCCATCTGATCAGCTTAAAAAGGACAAGACCAACAAGGCTGAGATGATGCAGGCCTGATGAGTACAGGGAAGAAGGCAAACCTGACAGTTCCTTGGTCGCTACCACAAGCTCAGCACATAACAAACACATGTAACTGACACTACAATCCTCATCGGTTTCCAGAATTCGTCAGCTACCCCAAAATGAAGGTGTGTTTAGTTGTAGGGGTTTGTTTTGACGTCATGTTCCTAAAAAAAAGGCAAGCCTTCCATCCTTAAGCTAATTTGGCTAAATAATTTTACAAATAGTTGGCCTTAAAAAGGAGGGCCTCAAACAGTCAGGAGACTGTGCCTCCCCAGCAGGAGGTCTGACCAGGAATTAAGCTTCCACATGGATTTCTGCTTGCTTTCCAGCACCTACAAAAATACAGCCATGTGTCATGCATAAAAACCCCAGATCTGTCAGCATATCATCCTCTAAAAGAACATATTTTAATTGCCATTCCATACCACACATTCTTCACTGCAATTATCACGTGCTGAGCAAACCATGCACAAAAATTGTTCTTGTTACTAAGGCATTTGCAATATTCTGTTAGTACTGGATTTTTTCCAGGACACAGTAACAAACTCACAGGTAGACTGCTAATACGTTTTCCTCAGACAATACACCATCACCTATGTTAAGAGGAAATCAAGACAGACATTTTCCAACAACTTACGTGGGGGGAAAAAATGTTAAAGCAAAATAATTTAGTTATTGTTATTTTACCAGTATAAGGGTTATTTTAGTTTTCTTCTCCAGCAGTCTCTACCTCACGTGTTACACTGAAGTCAATAGTTCAGTGAGAGCACCTTGGAGCATATTTAATGAGATGTACCTTGATACCTTCCTCTGAAATCAGGCTATCAAAGTATCAGAAGATCCTGAATGACAAAACCTTGTTTTCCAAGCTGTTAAAAAATGTACCACCACCACCCCCCCAAAAAAAAAAAAAAAAACACAAAAAAAAACAGCTTCAGAATTGTTCACATGTAATCACAGACTTAAACCTTCACATCCTTTTCTACCTACAGCAGTTCTCATTCACCACCACTTCCACAAAGTTACAGTTTTGGAAATATTCAGCCCTTTGGTTATCTGTGAAAGTAACATAGGTAAATTTTTCTGGTTCTTCCAACACTGCCAAACAAACTGAAGTTATTTGTGACAGACTCTAATGTTCCACTCTAACCAACACTGCCATCAGGATTTTCATGCAACTCCAAGTATTTTAACAGCAAATTGTGTCTCTGGGCAGCAGAGTACTCATGAAGGTATGTTGACATTGTTAGTAAAAGCATGCCAGGCACGCGGCAGCAAATAGGACAGGAAAGACCTCGAGATCTCTCCTGCACACTGTAGCACAACACAAAGCAACAACAAACTCATGAAATCGCCAAGATCCACAGGGCAAAAGCAGGCCAACAGGAATTCTGCAGCCATCAGCTTGGCAGGGTTGTGAGCAGCTGAGGACACAGCCATGTGGAGCCTGGGACATCAGGAAGAAGCTTCACAAAGGGCACACCATGTTCATACAAAACCAAAGAAGTTTACTTAAATTCACGAGGAAATGAGCATCTCTGGACCTAGTAAGCATAACAAGAACAGTATCAGCTTACTGAAAACAGCAACTAAAAGTCCAAGAGATAAAAAACCTCCCGACATACTCAGAGTTCTTGGAGCTCTTGCGCAAACACAAAGCACTTCTCTACCTTGGCAAACAAGGTGCTTTCAAGCATGTCCCTTTTACCTATCTGGAATACTGAATGAATCGGCTCAGCAACAGTTGCATAAGTACTGAGCAGTTTCCATGCGGAAGGAGACATCGAAGTTTTCTGCTCTGTTTTAAGTGTGGGAAAGGGTCATGTTTCTCAGCTGTGATGTAGGAACCAGTGGAAATGGACTGCATCGCAGCTATCCTGAGCAGCTGCAGAGGAAGGTGCGAGTTTTGGGCCCAAACATGCAATTGCAATGCAAAACCAGTGATCTGCACACAGCCAAAGGAAAACTCACTATTCACATGTCGGAAAGAAGTGAGAGGCAGAACAGACAGAAAAGCATCTATGGATATGTATAGTGAGGCATCTGTGAGTCCTGATGTCCAAATACTTCCCATCAGATCCCCTACTGTACACTTTACCCAAGTCCTCTTATTTAAAAGAGACCCAAAGTGCGACCTATAGAATACTCAGCACAGAAAGCTGGCTTATCTTTCCAGCCGGCCAAGGGCACTACAGACAGCTTAATACAGAAAATAAATCCTCACTGTCACCCGCGAGCCATGCTGCAGCCCCGAGGCCGTGGCCGTGGCAGCTCTGTGCAACATCTCGAGCAGACACCCAGAGGGTGCCGGACCGACACACCAAGGAGCCTCCTGGCCTGGAAGGGGCTGTCCGTGTCCAACAGCACTGGCAGTGCCTTCAGCAAGTACACATTTGGGAGCGATTGCGTTGGTGTTTAACAAGTATTCTTGCTTCCGATACAGCAGCAGAGCCCTTTTTTGGGGGCTGGCTCTGGAATGGCCGAGGCACGGCTTCTGCCGAGGTGGCCGAGCAGCGCCAGGGCCCTGAGGGACACACCACCCACAACACCCGGCTGCTGCCTGCGCTCCCCCCCGCCCCGGCGGCCGTTACCATGGCACGGGCCGGCCCCAACGGCCCCGCCGCGCCCTCACCTGGTCGCTGCCTTCCTCCTTCTCCTCCTCCTCCTCCTTGCCGTCCTCTTCGGGGGCCGCCCGCCACCGCCGCCGCCGGGCCGCCATGTCGGGGAGCGGGGGAGCCCGGCGCGGGGACCCCGTCCAGCACCGTTCGCGTCCCGCTGCCTCACCCAGGTGCGCCCGGCCCGGCCCGGCCCGGCGCGGCCCCGCCGCTGGGCGGAGCGGGACGGAGCGGGGCGCGGCACCGAGCAACGCGCGGGGCCGCGCCTCCCTGCGGCCCGGCAGCGATCGGCCTGTGGGTGGTACCCGGGGGGATGGCGGTGTCCCCCTCGGCCCTGAGCGGCAGGGAAAGGGCCGGGGGAGGAGAAGCTGGGATAGCGAGGGGAAGCAGCGCCAAGAGGTGGGCCCCGAGAGGGAGAAGGCCAGGCACTCAGTCTGTCAGCGCGAGGGCGAGATGAGTCAGGGCGCTTTGGGAGAAGGAAGAGAGGGAGCACCTGAGCAACTGGTGACAGTGGGGTGAGGGCGTGAGCAGTCCCATGGGCAGGGCCACGACGGGCCGGGGAATTAGGGACACAGAGCAGGTGCCGCAGGGAGCAGGCAGAGCCTGGCCCCGCTTACCTCCGAACCGGGTGCCCATGCAGGTCCCATACACCTTCACCCACGGAGTGCCTGGTGTGCGGGGCTGAGGGAGCACTGTCGAGGCTGTCAGGCTATACCACGGCACGGCCTTGGGCCCCAGGAGCCCCATGGGGCTGGGGCTGTGAGAGCAGGCTGGGAGCAGAGCCTCTCCTGCTGCCCTGTGTGCATTCCCGGAGCCCTTGGGTGCTCTGAGTCACAGCTGGTTGGACTGGTCGGGCGGGAAGCGCCAAGCAACACCCTGCTGCTCAGGTTCCCCTGGGGTAATTACCCGCTTTACCTGGAATGTGAATGTTTCCCAAATGTTTAGGCCCTTTGTGGGCCATGCCTGCCCCGCTCACCCATACCACGCGGCTCCCCACCGTGCACCTCGTCCCGTACGCAGAAGGGGGAGTTCTCTGCAGGCAGGCACAACGCTCAAGTCCCTGCATCAAAACACTTGTATAAGCCCTGTGCTGAAACACGTGCGTAAGCCGTGCTCGGGCACCCAGCAGAAAGCAAAGCTGGCACGGGGCTGCTGTATCCTCTGCACACCATCAGCGAGCCCCTGTTGCAGGAGAGAAGTGGAGCAGATCAGCTCCCTTCCTGCTGCAGCGAAAGCAGCCTGAGCAAACCCATCCCCAGCTGGCCATGAGGCTGAGGAACAGAAGTCGCTGGGCTCAGAGTGCCTGCTTTTAACATCTATGCATCTGCATGCTTCACACAAGGGAGCCCTATCGCTGGCAGTCTTGGAAACGGAAGTTGTTTGCAGCTTTTGTCTTTCTGAGATACATTCCTACTTATGCATAGAACATGGGACGTGGAAAATGTTGATACAGCATCGACAGCTATGTCAGACAATGTTGGCAAACAGCACGGTATCCCCCCAGGTCACAGTAATTTTGAACAGTACTGTAAGATGCTTTTACAATTTACAATCTTGCCCTATTCCTAGATCATTACAGAGAGATACCCCTAAGCTAGAGAAATGCGGAGAGCAGCATTTCACACACCAGCCTCCGATTCTGCTAAGCATTTGATCTCCGAACCACAAGGCCACAGCCACTGCTGCCACGCGCTCCCCTGACGCGACCAAGGACCAAACCATGGGGCTGGGGATCGCGGGTGGGAGTGCTGCACCTGTGCCGGGGTGCTCAGGAAGTGCTGGAAGCCGAATTCCAGGTCAGAAGCTGGCTGTTACACAACCTATGTGCTCTCAGGTGAATCCACCTCCTCCAAAACCAACACAAAACAAGAGTCTTTTTCTTTCCTCTGAATTAATGCAGTATGAGCTCTAATGCTGTCATGAATGTTTGTCGACAGACAGCGACATTTTGCCAAGGCCTCCTGAATAGAATTGTCCATATTTGAGTAATTTAAATCCACTGACAGCACCACATTGTTCTTTTGGGTTTAGCTAACATGCCTAGTAACATTTTACGTTTGCTAGTGTGACATAAAAGCATCATAGTCCCCAGTATTTGTGACTGAGTTACTTGCTTGGTGCTTGCACACTTGAACTTTATAAAGTAGGACACTTGTATGCCAAACAAACAAACAAACAAAAACATAACAGAATGGAACAAACTGGCCACAGTATTTCCAAATTGAGCATCAAAGTCTGAGAAACAGTGCCTGTTGACCACCATGCAAAATCTGTCTGCTGACACCTTTACCTGCTGTGGCCTTCTGTTTGGTCCAGGTGGCGGAGCACTGCACAATTACATGGGTATTCTTGATCTCTCCTCGATACCATAATCCCTGGGATGCTATTTCTTGCTCCCAAACAATGCTTCAGACGTGGTGGGTGTCTGGCAAGCTGCTGCTGTTTTCCTAGGAGATTAATTCTTGAATGTGCTTGCTGCGGCCACCTGAACATGCCATGTGTTTGCAACATTCCCTTCCTGTGTGACGTCACGTGCACTGCAGGCTGCATGATCCATGCGGATTTGGTCTTTTAATGCAAACATCTGTCTGGAATACTGTGATTTACCAGCTGGGAATGCTGCCCTGGGCTCGCTGCACTGCTGGCAGGGCTGCCTCCTGCAAACAGAGAAGAGGAAAGACAGGAGTGAGGTGATGGGGAGCAGTGTGAAGGAGCTGCAGCCGGGTGGAGACCGGGGAGACTGTTGTGGGCAGTCGTGGGCTGGTCGGGAAGGGACTTGGGGCACAGCCCACAGATACCTGCCAGAGGAGCTGGCCCATGAAATGTAGCACGGATGGAAAGAGCTGTTTGCTGCTGAGTTCAGCCTGAAGCCTTTGGAGAAAGTTCACTCGATGTGTTTTTGGTAGGCCACCTACATCTTCTCAGCCTCTGCCCAGGCACGCAGCTTCTCTTTGTGTAGCCAAGCACTGGAGGCACAGCCTCTCTCAGCACGTGGCGAGCAGCCGGCACCACTTCTGGTTGCAGCAGACACGCTGCCTCCCGTGCCGGGTAGCAGCTGAGGCCCTGGTTCCAGCAGTGTTTTGCCTCTTTCTTACACCAAGGGAAAAGCAGTTCTACAGTTTTGGCAGCAGCTTCTCCCGCCCTCTGGCCAGCACGGCACTTCCACATGAACTGGTTACCGTTTGCTGGATTTGCAGAGCACCAAGCACAGCTCGTGCTTGTCTGTGCTCTCTGGCACTTGATTTTGTCCTGTCCTTCTCATCCTCCTTTCCCAAAGCTTTACGCCATCTCATTTATTTGAACTTCAGTACTGCCCACCCTATTACTTTTCAGTTGAAAAGGAAAGGAAAGGTTGATGCAGGGTATGAGGAGGTGTATCAGCATTCATTTTCAGCAGTTTGTGAAATATCACCCTCTTTTGCCAGCAATATCATCTTACTACCTTATCTCAGGGACAGAGAGAACCTTATGGCATGCTCAGAGTGTATATTATAAGTGGCAAGCAGTCAGCAGGATGCAACTAAGGCAAATGATAAAAAAATGACAAAAACTCCTGATCTGGAAAGGCGGCCCTATAAAGTCCTGGTTTGCTGCCATTTTGCTGTGGCAGTTCTCAGATCTATGCACATTCTGTGCTTCACAACAGTGCTCCTACACACGCACTTCTGGGAGTTTCCTGGCAGTAATCTTCCAATGGCATAGTCATAAAAAAACACTAGCAATTATTAACCAGTTACGCCTTTGCTATCTTTGTCACCTTTCTCCAGACCCTGTGAAATGGAACCACACTATATAGGACCCTGAGCTGTTTACTAGGAGGGTATGGACTGAGAGAAGCGCCTCACCCCAAACAGCCATGAAAACAGAATGCAAACTACAAAGACAGAGACCTGAGGGCTCTTCTGTGTTGAGTTGCCAGGATTGGGGTAGAAAGCCCCTCAGCAAATCCTGACTAATGACTTATGTCATCATGACACCACAGCACTCCTGCTCCTGACCCCACTTCTATGCCCCACAAGTCACCAGCATGCAGGGACAACTGGCTGCAAGCTGTCTACCTCTTTGCCTTATCTTCTGGAGAGGCATTTGTGGGAAAGCGCTCTATCCTGAACACAGCTTCTGCAGGGCGCTCCACCTGCAAAGCGGGCCGGGGAAGCAGGCACCGATCAGGCCTTGCTCCAAGCTGAGGGGGGAGGAGGAGTGGGCCCCCTCCAAAGGATGGGGTGCAGGCTGCCCTGGGGCAGCACTGGCTCTGCCCCCAAACTTTTCCAGCTCCCTCAGGGGCCCTGGCCAACACAGCTGGTCCTCAGGCAGGAAGAGTGAGAGCTGGATATGGATGGAGGGCCACCATGCCAAATGGCTTCCTACCACTTCTGCTGTCATGCAGGACAGCTGCCCACATACCTGCAGCCTGCACTGCAGAGCCCAGACAAGAGAATGAGTCCAGAACTGTACTTTCCAGCTCATGAACTCTCCGATGCAGGGTTTTTTCCATGCAATTGCAAAGTAAAGGCACCACCTGAGACCCACCAGTTGCCAGCACGAGAAGACTCTTTCAGCCAGCTGCTGTACCCACACACTCAGAAGGTGCTTTCTGTATGGCATCCCTCACGCCACCATGAGAGCTAACCAAAGTTGTCAGTGGCAGAAGCTATCTCACAACAGGAAGGCATCGATAACCTGTGTGCAGATACCGTGGGTATGGTGAGCAGCTCGTGCCATCTGCAGAACATGACTGCTACTGACACCAGTGGTGATGAGAAATGAGAAGGAAAGGATGAAGGTGAAGAGAAGCAGGAGCCAGTAGAGGTCACCAACAAATGTGTACCAAATAGCAGATTTCTCTGCGCGGCAGGGCACAGAAGCATATTGTATCCCAAGAACTGTTGGCAATGCCACTGCAAACTGAGGTGGGGTAGGAAAGTGCTCCTTCTGGCAACAGGCTTTTTAGTACAGGAGAAAACACAAAACACGGAACAACCCTTCTCTGCTAAGATCTGTCTTATTACAGAGCAATCAGAACATCCGTCTCCCTGTCTCTGTTGGCAGCTCCCAAGCCCCCCAGTGTTCCCTCTGCCTTCCCCATCACACATCTGCAGCACAGATCTGGCCTCCATAACAAACGTAGATGCAGCCATTGGGGCTGATAGGGTGCCCCGGGGTCTGCAGGGCTGGATGGTGCCCCATGTCACAGGGATGAGGGCAGCAGCTGCCTCCTGCAACTCCAGTAAGGCTTGGGGAAGCGATGCTGCACCCCTGCCACCCCTGCCCTGGCCAGGAGCAAGAGCTCTTGCCCCTTGCCTTGTGGCACAGCAGCTCCTGCTGGCACAGGGCAGGAGAACCACCTTATGCAGGGTTACACCAATAGGGCTGCATCCTCCCTTAAATCCTCCCTTGCATGCAGGGTACAGAGATAGTAGTAGATGCCCACACGATGCACCGTGTACAACATCCCGTGATGTAACATATCCCCTTTACAGTAGCCTTTCTGGGGTAAAATTGCTGCACTCCAGTAAAGATGTGGCCCGATGGGAGCCGAACAGGGTGGGAAGAGAGGCAGGGGGGTGCCGGAGCTGGAGCATGGCCAGGCAGAAGAATTAACTACGTTATTGTTGCAAAAAGCACCCTGGGACCTCTAACGACCACAGGCGGTCAGGAGCCGGCTCTCACAGCTCACCTCCAGACCAGAGATGATTTATAACACCGAGGGGGAAGTAAAAGCTTCACCAGAGAAGTCCGTGCGCAGCACACATTAAAGGCAGTGAAAACGCAGGACTCTGAACTTGGAAAACCAGAGACGGAACCACACGAGCCAAGAGCAGAGCGGCTGGTGAAAGCTCGCTAGGTGGAGCTGCGAGAACAAGGACGGGGCAGCAGCCCTGCAGCTCCACCGGCCCCATGGAGCCGGGGGGTGTCCTCCCGCCACTGGAAGCAGCTGGTGCTGCTTAACGAAGGAAGCACAATCTTTTCTTAAAAGACAACAAAAAACAACACACACAAAAGTAACGTTACAGAGTCTGCTGCTGCGAGTAATTTTCTTTTTGATTTAGTTTGAATGTTCTAATCAATGCAGCTCCATCAGCCTTTGATGTGATGGAAAATGCTGAAATATGATTTTCTAAAAATCATAAAAATATGCACATAACGATAGCTGCTGCTGCTGCTTTCTCCCGCCCTCCCCCTCCCCCCCCCCCCCCCCCCATTCCCCCGTCCCAATTTAGGTCATCAATTTAACGATTTCCAGTTCCCTGACACCGGACAACCCTGTGCCAACAATTTCTAAGCAGAGCTCTCTCTGCTGATTTCCATGGGGGCTGTGTAAAGATCGATGCCCAGAGACGGCCTACTGTACACTCATTTTCCTCACAGAGTGAAACAAACTGCACAAAAGCTCCAGCAACGCCAGTCAAATTTCCATATAGTTTTGTTGTTAACGTGAATCCAAAGTACAGTCAGACATTAGTTTTTGCCCTGACGCGTACCTGGTAATCTGCATGGAGGCAGCACAGACATGAACTCTGGAGCTGTGTCCAGACCCGTGTGGCGTGGTGGTGGGGAACATGCCTGGGGGGTGGCTGGCCTGCAGGGGGACACCCGGTGCCTCCTGCAGGGCCTGTGTTGGTGCCTCCATCCTCTACCTGTGCCTCGCATGCATGCTTGCCCTGTGACTGGACCTTCTGCACAATGAACTGCAATGCAAAGTGACCAAAGTTAACTTGGGAACATAGCACCTGAACAAAGAGAAATGGCAGAGGCCGAATACCAGGGCTCTTATACACGTGTTCCACGATGCATATGAGTCTGCATGACTGTTACCCGCAGGTTTCTGCAGTGGTTTCCTAGGCCGGTACCAATACAGTATTTATTTATTTATTTATTTACTTTTTTGTTAATACATAACTGTTTTTCATAATAAATTTACAAAACCATTGTTTGTACTGAGGCTTTGCTCCCACTTTGGCTTGCTTTTAGGGGGCCAGATGGTAAATGAGGACCAGGCACAATCACCAATCCAGAGCACTGCTCCAGCCGAGCCCCAGTGTCTGGGCCTAACCCTCTGTGTGCACCCCATCCCCATTAGGGTCCCCAATGCCACCTGGATGCGGAGCGGGTCACTCCGATGTGACCATGCCATGGGCCAATGTGGGCACAGCCAGCAGCAGCCCCTGGCTACGCCCTCTTCTTTCAGTGAACGGAGAGGACGGGCCCTGGCGCCTGCAAGCCCACCAAGGGGAAGAAGTTTTCTGTGTACCCCGCAGCGCCTACCGGCTACCGGCGCTGCCCAGTGGCACCAGGCAGGAGCACACAAACAGGAAAGTGCCGAGAAACCCTTCGTACGCTGCGGACTGAGGACACGGCTTCTCTTTTAATCCTAGCTTCCTGGCTTTCCCCCAGCAGGGGTCAGTCCGGACCAACGATAAGAAACAAAAAGTAAAAGTAACTATTCTACTGCAGCACCAAACATCTTCCACGCTCCAGAAAGGAGAAAAACATTTTGCCCGACTCAGGATATGGAAAATATTTCTGCACCGCGTTTAAGAAAAGAAACACTGAGGCAGCGGCGGCCATGAAGGACCCCCCCCGGGACGCTCCTTGCACGCTTGTCGCAAATGGCAAGGAGCAGGTTTCGCTTCCTCTAGGTCTCACCAAAACCTCAGCCCCCGGTGCAGATTCCTGCCTCGGTTATTCTGGATGCGCTTCGGCACAAATGGGAGCACTGCTCCGGCCGCGATGCGGGGAGCACGGCGCCACAACAGCAAAGCGACAGCGACGCGTCCTCAGGAGTGACGCGGAGCACCGGGGAGGGCACAGGTCTCAGGATCTGTCCCCGGCTGGCAGCGTGAGAGTGCTGCCCACAGAACCGACCCCGGCGCAGTCGGGCTGAGCGAGTAACGCAGAGCGGTGTCACTCTGAGGCCGGCGTCTCCACCAAGCCCCCCGGCTGTCCTCGGCACGGAGTGGAGGCAGGGAGGGCTGTCCTTCGGGAAGCCCGAACGCTTGCTGCCCCCGTGGTAAGAAAGAAACGGGGGTGTCCGTGCAGCGTACGGTGCTCCCCGGAGGTCTGCACCCGAGCACGGCGCCTCCCGAGCTGTGCGGCACCACCGCCGCATTGCCCCCTGAGCCCCCCACCAGCTCCCAGGGCCAGCCCTCGGGGGGCCGTTCAGGCCAAAAGAGGCAAAGGAGAAGGTCTCCTGGGGGTGCCGGAGCAGCCCCCGGGGACATTTCACTGCGGGGGTCCGCAGCCCGGTCACCACGCAGCGACGCCTTTCGCTTGGGCTGCCGCCGGAGCCGGGCGCGCCGGGGCAAGGCTGCAGACGAGCCGCTGAGCGGTACCAAAAGTGCCGGCTCCCGAAACGTTTTCTGGCCGGCTTTGCCTCGGTTTTGTCGCCCAGTGAGAGAGGACACAGAGAGTGGCGTTTCGTGCGTGGAATTTTAATGATAATTTAATTATATTTTAGTGTATTATTGGCTTACAGTTTTGTAGTCTTACAAGAAATTTCCGTTTCCACATCTCCATTAAACGTCTGATTCATTTTCTTGGCTCCGGTAATACCTCAAAGCTACTTCACTAAAGAATCACTGTTCCGCATTAGATAAATATAAGACCGAGTGTGATTGACCTATTAACTATTTTTAATTAGCTTTTACTGTTCCTCAGCTATCCCGTGTTTCTGAGGAAGCAGAAAGAGAACGAGAGTACCCCCGTGTCACAGAGCTAGCCCACGGACCCAGGTTATTCGCCAGAATTGGCAGGAGTCCGCTGCACAGAATCTTGCAACAACATCACAATTCTCCTGCTCTACTGGATGTCATAATGGACACATTTGCAGCGTGAATTATGGGCGAGAGTGAACAATTTTCAATCTTTATAGCATTTTTACGTCCTGCCTTCCTTTTTGATAATCAGATCTTGATTAAGAGTTGGAATTAGCACCCAGAAGAACATTAAGATTTCCTGGCTCAGCTCCTCTCCCCAGCCTAGGGTGGACAGCAAACGACTCGGCGCCTTTTCAGCGCTGCTACAACAAAACGGCATCTAAATCCCCATCCATCACTTGCAGAAAGTAGCCGGCCGCTCGCTCGCACCGGGGTACACACGGTACCGGCGGAGTACTTTATCTGCTGAACAAAGCAACGGCTCCGCGCAGGATCTGCTCCCTCCTGGCGCGCGGCACCCCTCAGGCACCTGCACCCGCGACCGGCACTGCAGGAAAAAAGCAAATGAACGAGCCCAGCCGTGCCATGCCGTGCCGTGCCGAGCCGTGCCGAGCCGGGAGAGGGGTCCCTGCCCGGCGGGACGGCCGCTGCTCCAGCCGCGGCGCCTCCGTCCTCCCCTTTGCCTCCCTGCCGCCGCCTTGCCCCACTCCGCTCACCGCCCCTGCCCCTGCCCCGTCTCTCGGCAGGCCCCAAGGGCTGGAGGCAGCGGGAGGGAGGCCCCGCCGAGGGGAGGCCACGCCGCGGGCAAAAGGTGGCCGCCGCTCCGGCCCCGCTCCGAGTGGCCGAGGCCGGGCACGGGTGGAGAAACGAAAACACCAGGGAGAAATTTAAAGAAGGCAAAGGAAAGGATTTCAAAAGAGAAAGAAAAATGTAAAGGCAAGAAGAAGAGGAAAAAAAAAAGGAAAAAAAGGAAGGAAAAAGTGAAACCAGAAAGAAACGAAAAAAGACAAGGAAACAGACAAAGGCAAGTAGAAAATGAAAAGTGTAAAGGAAAGAGAAAGAAAAAAGTAGAGAAAAGAAAAAGCCCAAGAAAAAGAAAAAAGGGAAAGGAAGGAAAAAGTAAAAAGAAAAACGGAAAGAGAAACGAAAACGAAAAGGAAAACGAAAGAAAATGAAAAAGTAAAAAGAAAAACAAAGACAAATAAAAGAATAGGAGAAAATGAAAGGAAAAGAAAAAACGAAAAGGAAAAGGCAAAATAAAGGAAAAGCGAAAAGAAAACGGAAAAAATAACGAAAGTGAAAGGAAAAAATGAAAGAAAAAGTAAAAAAAAAAAAACAAAAAGGCAAAGGAATAAAGAAAGGGAAAGGAAAAATAAAAGGAAAATGGGAAAAGGATAAGAAAATGAAAAACGAAAATGAAATTAAAAGAAAAAAAGAGAACGAAAATGAAAAAGAATAGAAGGCAAAAGAAAACGAAAAGGAAAAAGTAAAAGGGAAAGGAAAATAAAAGAACAAAAACGAAAAGAAGTAAGAGGAAAAGAAGAAAAGAAGGAAAAAGAAATAGAGGAGAGGAGAGGAGAGGAGAGGAGAGGAGAGGAGAGGAGAGGAGAGGAGAGGAGAGGAGAGGAGAGGAGAGGAGAGGAGAGGAGAGGAGAGGAGAGGAGAGGGGAAGGGAGGGGAGGGGAGGGGAGGGGAGGGGAGGGGAGGGGAGGGGAGGAGCAGCAGGGCCTTCTGAGCCGCCGCGGGCTGTCAGGGCGGAGCGCACGGCGGCGCCCGGCCCGGCCCGGCCCGGCCCGGCCCGGCCCGGCCCGGCCCGTCCCGTCCGGGCCGGGCCCGGTGGGCAGGTCCGGCCGCCGCCCCGCCCCCGCCCGCCGCCGCAGCCGCCGCGCCCGCTGCCGGCCGTGCCCCCGTAAAGGAGGCAGGGAGCGGGGCGGCGCGGCAGTGCGCCCCGAGCCGCGCCCGCAGCACCGCGCCGAGCCAAGCCGCGCCGGGCCGGGCCGGGGGCGGGCGGGAGGGATGCGGAGCGCCGAGGAGGACGAGGGGGCGGCGGGCAGGGCCCCCGCGGCGCCGTAAGCCGCGCTCCGCCGGCGCACACCCCGCGGCGCGGCCCCGATGCCCGGCGGGGCGGCGCTGGGGCGCGGAGCTCCCCGATAGGGGCGGCGGGCGGCCCGGGCTGGATGCCGGCCGCCGGGGCCCCGCGGCGCTAGGTCCGGCCGCGGTAGCGGCCGGGGCGGCGCGGGGATGCTGGCGCTGGGGCAGGCGGACGGCGCACCCCGGCAGGGCGCCTTCCTGCTGGGCAGCCCGCCGCTGGCCGCCCTGCACAGCATGGCCGAGATGAAGGCGCCGCTGTACCCCGCGTACCCGCTGCCCGCCGGGCCCGCCTCCTCGGCCTCCGCTTCCTCCGCCTCTCCGGCCTCCGCCTCGCCCTCACCGCCGCTCAGCTCGCCCGGCCTTAAGGCGCCGGGCGTGGGCACTGGCCCCGGCCCCGGGGGGCTCCCGGCGCCGCCGCAGCTCTCGGCCGCCACGCCGCACGGCATCAACGACATCCTAAGCCGGCCCTCCGTGCCCCTGCCGGGCGCCGCGCTCGCATCCGCCGCGCCCTCTGCCTCGTCGGCGGCGCCCGCCGGACTGCTAGCCGGGCTGCCCCGCTTCGGCAGCCTTAGCCCCCCACCGCCGCCGCCGCCGCCGCCGCCGCCACCGCCCGCCCTCTACTTCAGCCCCGCCGCCGCCGCCGCCGCCGCCGCCGCCGCCGTGGCCGCCGGGCGCTACCCAAAGCCGCTGGCCGAGTTGCCGGGCCGCACGCCCGTCTTCTGGCCCGGCGTGGTGCAGGGGCCGCCCTGGAGGGACGCCCGCCTGGCCTGCGCGCCCCGTAAGTACCGCACCCTGACCCCAAACCCCAGACCCCAGCCCTGCACCCTGGTCCCGCTGCCGGTCCTGCTCCCGGACCCGCGTTAACGCCGCGCCGCCGCGCGTGCCTCTCTCTCCTCTCGCCCCGCCAGACCAAGGCTCGATTTTGCTGGATAAGGACGGGAAGAGAAAACATACCCGACCCACTTTTTCTGGCCAGCAGATTTTCGCCCTGGAGAAGACGTTCGAGCAGACCAAGTACCTGGCGGGCCCGGAGCGCGCCCGGCTGGCCTACTCGCTGGGAATGACCGAGAGCCAGGTCAAGGTGAGGCGGGCGGGGGGCGCCTGGGGGGTCCGCAACCCCCTGGGGGTCCGGGTTAGGGATCCGGGGCTGAGGCGGTGGCTGCAGGTCTGGTTCCAGAACCGGCGCACCAAGTGGCGGAAGAAGCACGCGGCCGAGATGGCGACAGCCAAGAAGAAGCAGGACTCGGAGACGGAGCGGCTGAAGGGCGCCTCGGAGAACGAGGAGGAGGATGACGACTACAACAAGCCGCTGGACCCCAACTCGGACGACGAGAAGATCGCGCAGCTGCTCAAGAAACACAAACCGGGAGGCGGGGGGCTGCTGCCGCCCCCGTCCGAGGGGGAGGCCTCGGCCTAGCCCCGCGCCCGCCGCCGATCTCGGAGATGTACAGATTATTTTTGTAGACTCTGCGCGCCCCGTGGCCGGCGGGAGGCCAGGGGCAGAGCACGGAGGACTGCGGCTATACGGGCGCCGGGCGGCACGGAGGGGAGCGGCGGGGCTGCCCGGGTGCCACGGTGTCTCGGTGTCCTGGCGTCCCAGCCCCGCCGGGGGTCGGCTCCCGGCGAGCAGAGCGCTCCCGGCCCCGGCGCGGCCCCGCTCACTGACGAGCAGCAGAGAGTGAAACGAAAGAAGGGAGAAGCCAGCGCGTGGACAAGTAGCTGGTGCGAATCGTCACAACCACTTTCGGTCAAAATATAAAATTCATTTAGTTGCTGTAATTGAATTTAAGGTGTGTTTTGTTTTGTATCATACGGAATACTATAGAATGTAAATTGTTTGCTTTTTTTAAGCCGATAACGATGACATATCGTGATACAGCGTCTTAACATTTATTAATTTATATTAAAAAGATTCGGTTTGTAAAGAGAAAAAGAGCCCCCTGCGCGCCCCGTTCCATGTAATGCACTTTCTGTTCCCGAGGTCACCCCGATAAAGCGATTAAACACGCACCCTGCCGCCGTCTGCTGCCTTCTCCCCTGGGGGCCGGGCTGGGGACAGGGCCGGGGGTCGCGGGCAGTCGGGGGCAGCAGGATCCGAGGCTGGGGGCCGGGACCCCTGCTCCCAGCTGCTGCGGCGCGGCCCCAGCAGGGGTGTGGGGCCAGAGGCGAATTGCTTGGGGGTTTCACCACCGGGTGTTCGGCTTCATTCTGCCCGGGGGAAATGAAATTCCTGACCAGCCCCGGTGCCCGCGAATTGCAGCAACCATTGTAAGGCGGGGGCACAGCAGACAGACAACAACCTCACGGCTGCAGCGCGGGGGCACGGCGGGCAGCGCGCACCCACCGAAATGGCGGCAGGGTAGCAGATCCCCCCCGACCCTGCCCGGGACCGGGACTGCATCCTGCACCCCTCATCCCTCCCCCTCCTCCCCCCCTCCCCCGCTATCCCGCGTTTAATGAGTCGCCCGCATCCTCATCACCCCAGCATGGTAATTGAGCAGATCTATTAACTTGTTACACTAGATTTGTTTAAAGAGACTATTACACAGTCATTTAATCAATTTGTTACACTGGAGGTCCTGACTTATGAGACACTTGCCGTATGATTCCTTAATGACTGAATTAATTTGTTTTAATAAAACCAACATTGTGTACAAGCGCATTTCAAGAAATGTAATTTTGGAGACGGAACAGTCCAATGCTTCATCTGATTAGGTCTTTTCCATGGTTTATCAAAGTCTGGAGTTGCCGTCATAAACTGCATGTATGGGGTATTTTTCTTTTTTATAGCGTCATTAATTTAATATGGATCATTAGTTCTTTATACACATGCATGTTCTGACAAATGTACCCAATGAATAATGCACCTAATGCGTTCGGGCTCAAATGCATCATGCTGTAAACAGAAACCGCTGCGGAACGAGCGGTGGCGGCGCAGACCCCGAAGCCCGGTGCAGGCGCTGCGGGGCCGTCGGGGCCCCGCGTTCACCCCCGGCCCACGGGAGCAGCCGCTGCTGCCGGCCAGCCCCGGAGGCTCGCCCGGAGGCAGCAGCGTTACGCGGCGGGTCACCCAGCCGGTCCAAGGTCGCTTTAATTCTGGCTGGAGGTTAATTGGATCACTGCATTAAAGCAGAAATAGACTGCGATCAGCTTGCCCGTAATGAGGACAGACAGGCTTTTTTGTGTACCTTTTTTTTTTGTGTAGCCGTTAAGACCGCTCCCTGCCCGATAAGGCTCCGGGGTACCTATCGGCAACGAAATCTCGCTGCCGGCTCTGCAGATCGAAGTGCGGCGGCTCCTCCGGCTTGGTGCCGGCAGGGCACAAGTGTGCGGTGCTGGGCCCGCTCTCCTTACTCTGTGTTGGGGGGGCTGCGCCCCCCAGCTTGCCCGGCCATGAGAAGACAGGTGGGGCAAGACCAGGTGAGGCCAGGCGAGGTGCCGGGCCCCGGGTGCCACCACGGTGCCGGGGTGCCAGCCCTGGCAGCCCGCTGCCCTCACCCCACAGCCGTGAGCACGGGTGCGCTCTGCTGGGTGCCCCGCTGCCCGGGAGCACAGTGCCCAGCCTGGAGAGCCTTGCTCAGCTCTCCAACCCTGGCTCTTCCGACGACGTGTTGCAAACAGTCGGGGCAGAAGGGAGGACGGTCAGGGGCGCGTCACCCCCCGGAGGAGCAGCAGGGACCCCTGCCTCTGCGTGCAGCCCCGCGCCGGCTGCGCGTTGCTCTGGTGCGGACTCCTCTCTGGATGGAGCTGTTCAGCTGCTTGTCACTCACAGCGGCAGAGCCGAGCCGAGCCGCTGCACGTCCCTGCTTCCTAGAGAAGCAGCCGAGCTGCTGGGCATCCAGTTACACGACACTCTTACCCCGCAGCTCTCCCCGGACTGCAGGGAAAAATCCCATCAGCAGCAGCAGCTTTCCCAGCTTCTCCTTCCGAGAAAGTTTTCCTAGACGAGACCTCCATCCACATTAGAGGGTATGGAGAAAGCTCTAGTCTGACAGATATTTTCCTAGCAAAATTCGTTTTGTAAGGAAAACTCCGACTCAGTTCAACATCCACGTTTAAAACTGTGCCAGATATCAGGCTGGAAATACGGGCTCGCACTGATTATCAGACTATGGGTACTGGATGAACCACGCATGCACAGGGGGAACGGTCTGACTTTTTTTCCAAAAATGCCATTGCACCGTAACACCGCTGGCACTGTACGTGCTGTAAGTGGAGTTGTTCTCCCTGCTGCTCTGATCCCGGCCTCACCAGGAACACCGCCAGGCGTCGGTGCAGCAGGTGACTCGTCCGAGAGAGAAGTGAAAGACAGGCAGCTTTAGAGCTGATGCACCGGACAGAACAACGAAAAACCTCAATTCCCTGAATTATTTCCCTATTAGCAGCAGGAAGCATGCATGGCACAATAGCACATAGTGAGACAATGACAAAAGGAGCAGTTTGAAAACAGTCCCTTCTGTGATTACTTCTCGATACCAAACACACCTGCTGAAATCAGGATCAGGTTTGTCAGCTGCTTGTGACTGCTGGGAGGGCTACGTTTGCTGGGTAATTTATTTATAATAAATAATACGACTTGCCCTGAGGACTCAGGCAGGTGCCTTCTTGCCGTGGCCAGAGAGCCCCTGACTGGATTCCCCCAAACACCTTCCTCCTTCTATCCTCATTGTGCCTTCCACGGCAAGGAAAGTTCTCACATCTGAGAGAATAACCATACGTGTAAACTAAACCTTGACATATTTGAGCACATCCCTGTACACATCTTTATTTGAATAGCTGTTAATTGCTAGTGGTCCCCAAGGAGGCCACCAGGAAGAACGTCGGGAGCCCTGCTCATAACCCAGCTGAATACCTGGCTATTTAAGGTACTCTGGAGCTGCATGAATCAGAAAGAAAACAGCTCCCCCTACCCATTTTATTAGAAGGCAATAAAATCTGGTGGTGTCTCATTAAATTTAATGAGCCTTCATAAAATAACCATTACACTGTGGAGGTAATGAAAAGAATAACTATGGTGGTTAGTAAATAAACCAGCAAGGGTGATGCTTTTCCATGTCCCAGACACCTACCAGGTATCAAACAGGTACACAACTCTTGGTGAAAGATGCTATCTTAGATACTCTGCACCCACTGGCATCTTCTGTATCCGTGTCAGGTTCTTTCTGTCCCCTCCTCCCCTACGGCATCAATGCATTCGGTGCCTTTTGTTTTCTCACTGCTAGGCTGCACGCCTGCATGCAAAACAACCACCATGAGGGATGACAATTTCAAGGACTTGATGCAAACGCTCAGGGGTAGCCGCGGATTCTGCGTCTCCCCTCTTCTGAAGTTTCTCTCACAGCAGCGATCACTTCTGAAACCATCGCTGCAGAAGTTCCCTCACTTGGAACAAATAGGTGCCACCCCATTCTGTACATGCTTGTATCACGGTGACAGATGAACTCAGATTTAAAATCATGGCCCAAATTCCAACTCTTACTTACCCAGCTCACACGTGCCCTGGAAATTGCGAAGTTTAGCTGATTATGGGATCAACTCCACAGGGAGTTTATGACTGCCCACTAAAAAAGCAAGAGGAGAAACTGAGCAGAGGCTGGCATACAGTGCCAGAGGTTGCTGTGGGAACTTTGCCCGAAACTGCACAAGGAAAGACTTCAGCACGGTGTTAGGACTGTTCATGTGAGCGAACGAGCAGGAGGTGATCTGCAGAATCACTTCTGCACCCCTGCCTCCTTCTGAGACTCGTCTTGCTCCTCTTGCTATTGGCAGGTTACTGCTTTGCTTGCTGGAGGTGCACACTGTGTGGGTGTGATATGTCACAGCTAAACTGTAATGTCCTCAGAGTTTATTTCTGGTTTTCACTGTGGCACCCAAACACAAATACTCTGCCCCTGTTTTTTTGTGTGAACACATCACATGCGATCTCAATGAGGGTGAGTAACGCTGGGGCAGAAATTGTGCATTTCCATGAACTTACTCAGATGACTCTTTTCCTGAAACTCAGCTTCTACCTCTGACATGTCCTGAAAGGACTTAAAAAGGAAAAGGAAAAGGAAAAGGAAAAGGAAAAGGAAAAGGAAAAGGAAAAGGAAAAGGAAAAGGAAAGGAAAGGAAAGGAAAGGAAAGGAAAGGAAAGGAAAGGAAAGGAAAGGAAAGGAAAGGAAAGGAAAGGAAAGGAAAGGAAAGGAAAGGAAAGGAAAGGAAAGGAAAGGAAAGGAAAGGAGTATGTTTGCCTGCCTTTGTACAGGAAGGGCTACGTACAAAAGTGGGCTGTGAGATTAGTAATGGTATTGCTGTATTTTGGTTCCTGAAATGAGCATGGTGGACAACTTCCCAGCCCTCTCCCTGCCCAGAGATCTTGTAGAAGTGGTAACCTAAAAACTACCTGGGGTCAAAGCTCCAAGTAGTCCCTTGCTGCCTGTTGCCCACACTCGCCCTGCTGCTTCTCCCCTTCCTCAGCCCTTCGGCTGACTCAGAAACCACTTCTGATCAGACCAGGCAATGCCTCTCTTCTACGGTGGAGGCAACGTAATTTTTGTTGAATTATAAATATTGCAGACCTATTCCTTCCCTCCCCCTGCTGCAGCAGCTCCTTAAGACATGTAAACCCATAGTGTTATTGCTCCCTAATCTAGTTGAGGTGATGAAATGGTGCCAAAAGTCTCATTGCAATTTCATTAGCATATTCATGAGTCGCACTTTTGCAGTGTTGCAGAAACAACACAAATTGGTTTGTGAATTGTGAACTCCCCCTTCTTCGTTGTCGCCGTTGTCGTCTTTTTCTTCAGAATCACAAATTGAGGATTAGCAAGGCAAGTGTGCGAGGGTGACTTTGGGATCCGACCACTCAAGTTTGGTGATGTACCCTTCTGATTTTCACTGTAATTTCTTCCCTTGCCTGGCACTGGTGTGCATGCTCTGTTAACAGAAGAACAGGGACCAGGGCAGTGGCAGGGCTGCAAGCTCTGCGGTTCTGACAGGGCTGGTTACCCAGTGCAGCTCTGTTTCCCCACTGCTAAAAATGCTAACAATGTCACTTGCAAAAAGGATGAAATGCAGTGGGCACAGGCTTTTCTAATTTTTGGGTGAAGGGTACTAAACTGCACCAAGTGTTCTTGTCAAGCTTAAAAGTGAGCACAGCACATAGGGCACGGCCCTCCTCTCCCACAGCATGCCCTCCCCAGGGCTCCCGTACAAGCTGCCGCCAATCTCCAAAACCACAGCCAAACCATGCTATTATTCCATGCCACTCGGGGCTCCATAGAAGACAGCCACCAAGAAAAGGCATCATGAGCACGCTGATTTTGAGTCAGATGGAGAAGCAGGTGCCAGTCCACACCCACTGTGATGGGGGACGCAGAGATGCACATGAGCCCTCAGCACCACTTAACTGAGCACCTTTCCAGTGCACTCACCTCTAACTGAACACACAGAGACCCATTTGTTAACTTAGTGGAGGCTGAAGCCCTTGCAGGGAAATTGCTCTTGTATCCATCACGTTATGCTGGTACCGTGGCTGGAAAGCAGGAGGAGCTTGCGGCCCCATGCTGGTGAGAGGGGGTGCGGGGATGCCACTGCTGGGGGACTGCTCCCCACTGTGGGCCCTGCTGCGAACGTGGGATCCATCCAAAATGGCAGGCTTCCACATGGAGCTCCATTTAATTTTTCTGCGGACAGATCACTTTAGACTCGCATTGTTCACATGAAATAATGAAACATTACTGATTTAATTAGAGCTCAGTTTTTCAGTCTGTACTTTCTGTATTGTTGAAATTGCATTTAGCATGGGACAGAACTACCAATAGATAAAGCAAGTTAAAAGACACAGCTACAGAAGATATTCTCTTCCCCTTTTCCTTTGCCAGTTTCTATTCATTGCTCAATTTAAGTATGGAAATGTTTGTCAAAGATTTCCTGACACACGAATTCCACAAAAAAAAAAAAAAAAAAAAAGAGAGACAGAAATAAAGATAGGAAAAAAGAAAAAAAAATAAGAGAGAGAGAGAGAACAGGGCATCTCCTCTTTGTGTTCCTAACCCATTTATGGTACAATATACAGATAATCCAATCTTCTCCCGAAAACAAGGTTTGTGCAGTTATGCTCTGCTACTTCACAATAGTTCACTTAAAACTTGATTGTTTTCTCTTATTTCCCTTCTCCTTGAACTGCCAAAGTGGACTGGGCAGGCCCTTGCTGGCAGAAATAACTGTTGACTGCAGAGTGTTAGCTCTGTCAGCTTCTACCTAAAGGTCATGAACGAAATGTGGGAAAAACTGGGAAGTCATCTTGCGAGGCTGCCCCTAGGACTGGGCAGCAAGGACCAGCACTGTGCCTGGCAGCAGGACCAGCATGGCATGCTCGCAGGCCCCCCGCTCCAGGCAAAATTCCCACTGAAGGGCAAAACCAGCAACGTGACATCTGGATTTTGCTCACTCTGGAAAAAAAGTCTGAAGTACAGCTTTTGCCATTCAATTCACTGACCATTTCTTCCTTGCAGCTGCAGGTGAGAAATAACGAGAGAGCACCAGCAGGAGAGAAATAACGAGAGAGCACCAGCAGCCTAAAATGGATACTCAGTTCTCGGCTAATGCAGCCAGCAGCAGGGCCTGCGCTATGGGTTGCACGTGGAAGCCCTACCAGACAACCAAAACACATTTCTCAGTTTCCTAGTCCCTATTGGAACATGAACTGTGTGATGTATCCTGATTTGAGGCACACTGCTTGAAAACTGAAATAATACAACTACCTTTGCTAGCATAATGTGAGCAGCAAGTTAGTCTAGATGAGGAATGTTAGTCTAGATGAGGAATGCAATGCAGAATGCCAAATTCTTGAGAATTTACAGTCTCAATTCAAGGATATAATCTGGTATATAGTGTCATCTCCAGCAAGAAAGTTGGAAGACTTAGAAAATAACTTATCTCGACAAAGCTATTTGTGTGAGAACGACAGCACCAGTTTTGTTTCTCTGCCAGGGCCATGAGATTTTTCTCTCAGCTCCTGCAGGGACTAAGGAAAGCTTCTTCAGAGTAAGGTTTTTCTTGGTTGTCTTGTTTCCTGCAAAGGAAAGAAGCCCTTCCAAGTGAGCTGACATTCACCCTTAAATTACTTCCCAGTGCAGTCTCTGTATTCTGCGCTGTAGCAGGAGACTGCTCATTTCTCACATTGATTTACACAAAGCAGGGTAGTGATCATACAATTAATAGCTGACTTCATTGGAAGCCAGCTGTTAGCCCCGTAATTTACAATAGGAACAGTTTAAGAGTAGGAAGAACTATACTTGTAGAAACTATATTTCTGTATTATAAAGGTCAAACCCAACTTCCTTTAGAGTTGCTACAGATTCTATTGGACTGCAAACGACGCTGGCTGTTGATGCCTGCAGCCTGAGTTTCATCTGGTACTGCAGGAGTGACTTGCCTGGGACACAGGCGTGTTAGTGCAAAACCATGCGGTTTCCCCAGGCAAAACCAGGAACAGTAGGTACTGCCCAATCTGCGGTCTGAATTCCCACAGCAGCAGCCCTACAGTTTCCTTTCAGGAGAACACCAACATTGATGTCCACATCCCAGTGGAGCCCAGCACATGCTGCAGGGAGGGCGGTTGGGGAATGAGAGCGGTGCACTCTTTGCTCCTCAGGCCCTGCCTTCCCTCCCTGTTTCAAGGCAGTGGCCGATTGGAGGCCTTGCTTGAAATACTGGGCATTCCTCTCCCATCTGCACGACACAAACAAATGCTCGTTTTTCAATTACCAAACCAAGCTGTGTTGAATCATTAATTTCTGGGCTACTAAACTAAGACAATGCATGCTTTGTATTGACTCTGGTCATGTACTGCCGGTGCCTATATGACAAAATAAATTCCTGCAATGCAGCTTAGTACTGCAACTGATAGATGAATTTATTGACAGAGCCTTCCTTTATATACCGGGTCACATTTTAAACACCATTTCATCTGTTGATGCCCTTGAAGCTAAAACAGGATTGCCCTGTGTTGTCCCATCAGAAGCTAATCCTGCAGGGTAATGCAGCAGTACTTGGTGTGCGTTTTGAACATGCTTTCCTCACTTTCCCTATATGCACTAGGAAGTTAAATGCGATGCGCTGTAAATAAAGAGGCCTCCATTCCCAGGTCTGATAACCTAAAGGTTGCCATTACCTCACACATTCTTTGCTCTGGTGTCACCTATGCCACAGGAAATATTTAGGAGATAAGAGAGGAATGCACCTTTCGCGGGACTGAAGGCCAAAGCCCCACTCTGGCAAACCCATGTGGGAAATGAGACCTGGCATGGTTTTAGGGGCTACAGAAACACGGCAAAGGAAATCTAAACATCATTACTTAGAAGACAAGCCTGTGCCTACCTGGCTTTTCATTCCAGGATTTTTAATGTGGAAGATAAAATGCCTGTGCCCAGACCAAGCCACTGGGTCCTCTGAAACTGTCAGCTGTTTACACAAGTCCTGCTATGTGGCTGTTTCTGGATGTGGACTGGAAGGAAGATGAAGTCCTGCCAAGGAACATTGCAGAGCACCTGAGGGCTGAAGATTTCTGACCTTATGTGGAAGAGACTCAAACATGCAGGAAGTTTTGGAGGTGCTTGGAATTAGTGTCTGCACTTCATGGCTCATGCCAGTGAGACCTTACCCTCATGGACATCACTAGGTTTATCCATGGACAAGCTGCCTGCACGGGCAGCAGGCGGTTATGGTGTTAGAGGAGCCTTCCGGTCCCTTGGGTCTGTGCTTACCATCAGATGTTTTCAGGCATTTTCCACCAGTCCAGACAGCTCTGGCTCGGTGTGCAGTTATGT